>NW_021680458.1:325211-338023 GCF_001412515.2 Diachasma alloeum | reverse complement strand
TTTTTTTTCAAACGAATTTTTATGAACGAATTAACATAATTGATACTTTGTCCGGACAATAATTATATAAAATTGAGAAACATTTATAATTTACGAGAAGTCCATTTTTTTTGAGAATTGAGCACATTTCTTTGCGTTTATTTGTGTCAGTATTTCAAGGTGATTAGAAATTATATTTCGACTGATTAATATTTATTTCTATATTCTATTATGTTTATGCGTGACGAACCTGAGAACTCAATATAAATCCAGGAAAAATTTTTAATTAATAATAATCTTATTTAATCAATTTGTTTTATACAAAAACTGAGATCTGATACTTTGTGATAAGTAGAAAAGGGTATAGTGAGCACATGCTCGAAATATTCGGAGTTTGATACATGATTTAATTGACTATATGAAATAATTGAAATGACGAAGATCTTGAGAAGTCATGAAAATAGATTAACACTAAATAATTACATGTGAATAGGAATTGTTATAATTGATATACGAAAATTGAAAAGACTTGATAAATGATTTATGTGAAATACTATTAACGATAAGAATATATCTATTGACTTTAAATTGATATGAATTTGTTGGCTATTGTTTCTTTCTTGAAATATTCTATAATATTAATTGTGACTTTAATAATTCTTAAAAATACTCAATTTTCTTTTAATATTGTATTTAAAATCTACCTCTAAAAAAATATATAAAAAAAAAAAAAATGATAGTAGACGACATTAAATTTTAAAAGAAAATAATATTATAAAATAAAGAAAATAATATTATAAATTCTTAATTGAAAACATAATGAATTCCTCCTCATTTTCAATTGAGAATCCTTCAAGGCCCGGCTCTCTACTATGGTTGAAAAAAAATGGTAATTTTTTCAAAGTAACTTACAGTTCCCAGTTTCAAACACTAGTTACAGATCAATGTAGAATCTCATTATACGCCTAGAAAACATGGTTCCAACTTGGAAATTTTCAAGACAGATATTTTTTCGTTTGGAAATGGTTATTTTATCGAAGAGAAAATTTTTCGAAATTTCCTGCCTCGACCGATAATTAAAGACAGATAAAGAATCTCATTAAGGAGGGATCCCGGTACAATTTCAAATTCTTCGGAGGATCTGAGGACTTATAGAGCGACTTTAGTTATACGATGGGATATGTTTAAAAGTGGGAAAAATCCCGGACCCAATCGGTTTTGCCCCATACTTTCACGGAAAACGTCGTTTTTCATATTTCAACCTTTAACACGTTCCTCGTTTCCCAATTTCGATCCTTTTAGATTTTTTTTTTCAAAATGTTCGTAAGACTCCAAAGAACAAAGTTAGGCTACCGTTTTCCGATCCGCTATATAGATCATGAAAAAATTGAAAAAGAAAAACAAAAATCGTTTCGGAATCATATCGGCTCAAAATGGGGGAACAAAGAACATTTTAAAGGTAGAAACACGACAAAAGACGTTTTCCGTGAAAGTACGGGGCAAAACCAATTGGGTCCGCGATATTTCCTACTTGTTAACATATCCCATCATGTAACTGAAGTCATCATATAACGAAGACTTTCAAATTTCACCGGGGGCCCCCCTTAAACGTCTAGAAAATATAATCCCAAATAGCAAATTTTCAAGAACGGTTAAAGTTCAAAAGTTTCAGAAGCATTTGAATTTTCGAGTCTCGGCCAATAGGTATAAATCGATAGAGAATCTCATTAAACAATCAGAAAATATGGTCGTCAAATTGAAATTTCGAGAAACGGAAATTTTGAAAAATCGCACAAAAACTACCAGGGGCTGCCAGTGGCAGCCTGCCACATTGTCACTGAAATTATGAAAAATCCTAGACAGTGAATTCTTTAATTTTGTTAAATTACATTAGCAGAATGCTTTCGCATAGAATGACTTAATTTCTAATGATAATCGAGGAGATGCATATTTCTACAAATACAAAGCTCGTTCTCTTTAGACCAAAATTGATAATGAATTGCACGTTACTACACGTATGATAAAATTCAATAGAAAGCCCAATACAAATTCCATCGAATTTCTATTGGAATTTGTATTAGAATTCTATTAGAATTCTATCGGAAAATTTAATTTGTTTTTTGCGCCGTTTACATAGGAGAAATTTAACAGAAAAGTCAATAGATTTTCATTTTTTTATGAAATTTTCAAGCCTAAATTTTCTAAGGTTTTTCCGCTGTATTTTCATTTGCTGCTCATAAGCAACGCCAAGAAAAAAACGTAGAACATTCATGCCCAAGCATGTCATAGAAGAATTAAAATCTATTGACTTTTCTAATAAATATCTCCTATAGAAATAGCGCGAAAAACAAATGAACTTTTCCAATAGAATTTCAATAGAACTCCAATAGAATTGCTATAAAATTCCAATAGAAATTCGACGGAATTTCTGTTGGGTTTTTCCGTTGAATTTTTAGACAAGTGTAGTTTCCGAAAAACGATAAATTACCACAATTGTATTCGTGTAAGACTCAATAATATTATTCAACTGTATAGACTCAATAATATTATTCAACTGAGAAACAAAATCAACTATTGAACAATTTTCAAATTTCAAAAGAGCTACCCACTTTTTGGCTGTGACAAGAATTTATTATTGGCGACGTCTGGTGCATACAAATATGATCACGAGCTGTACATCAGTACTGCTGTGAGTTTTTCAGTGATCGATCTTTTAACGTAATATCGTGATACCGTATTTGAAAGTGTCGGGGGAGCAAACCCGTAATAAGCATCGTTTTAGTTTCAAAGAATTACCGGAAAGATATTTTCTACGTGATAAATAATGTTTGTCTTAGTCAGAATTGACGGAACAACTAAATACTCTGTTCGCCCTGTGCTTCTGCCCAAACAGAAAATATGGAAAATTCGTGAGGGCAAGAAAGTTTTTACTGGAATTCTTGAAGGTCGTTCAGGTAAGTGTACTCATATTTTGTGTTTTTAGTGAACAAATAGTCGAAAAAACAAATTATGTCATCCAAAACCGAAAAAGTTTCCTCAACTTATGTGAATTGTCTATTTTGGTAACTATAGATTTTTCCTTGTTGCATTCTACAAGAAAATATGATACAATTTATTCCATTAATAATCTCGAATAATCACAATATTTTTAAGCTAACTAGTGGAGTTCATGAACGAAAATCAATAAAAAAAATCATGAAATTCTACTGATTCTTCAAAATATTCTTCATTCTTCAAAATAACAAAATGAGATACATTCAATACATTCGCATTCAAATATATTCAATACTTAAAAAAAAATTGATCGAAAAGTGTTATTTGATGAAAGACAAATTTAAAATGCCGATTGTTGAGTTTGGTAACTGTGTAACAAATTATTTTTATTCATAAATCAATAATCAAATAGTGAAATTCGAAGAATATAGGCTTCAAATATATACAATTGAGAGGAATTATAAAAATAGTAAGAGTCCAAAATTCATTATCAATTATTTCTATAACTGTTCAAAGTTGATTATAAACTGGTAGTGTTAATTTGCAAGAGAATCTGGAATGACGGACTCCTTGATAATATTATTTATGATAATTACCGTGTACGTTATAACTATGGAGTTTCATAAATAGCAGTGGTATAATTGAATGAATATTCACTTTTTTATAGAGCATAGAAGTGATTTAGTCACGATTGCTGATAGTCTAAACGCTGGGGCTCCATGGGTAGTATTGGATTCTCGTTTAGTAGCGAATGATACAGACCAAACACATCATCCAAAAGGTATACTTTCAAATGGAAGTGATGGTGGAGAATATATTGTGTCAAAAAGGAACAGCGATGAGAATCTTCCGTTAGGAACGGGGCCAAATGCTATCGAAATGAATAAATCAACATTGAATATGCCACAAGAAGGAGATAATTCAACGAAAATGAATGATGACATTAAATTATTCGCTAACAACAAATCGAAGAAGAAGAGTAAAAAACGTAAAATTTCAAGAGGTAAAAAGTTCATATTATATAGCAATAAATATTTGTTTGGTATTGAATGTTCCACAAAAATAATTACGTAATCATTATTTACTATGAGGTGCTGAAATTGCTACCACATGTGCAACAATCTATGATATTGAGAGGACAAAGTGTGCAGAATCTGCTCCGATGAACTCACGAACTGACATAACGCTAAACAATATGTCCTCAGTCAAAGAGAAATCTACAATAGATTCGATCGGAAGAACCTCCCAGGGAACTCTCGATCTCACACATAAATATGCTGACAATTTAGTGATTGATGAAGACGAAATTGAGAAACGTGAAGAAATAATGAGCTATCTTCAAATGTCCTATACACAGAAGAAAAATGAAATACGTTTGCAGAGTGATGGCATAATCAAGATTAAGGGATCATTCTGGTTTAGACACTTAAAAAAAAGGACAATTAAATAAATTTATTTAGGCTTTTATTTATAGAAATAGTAATAATTTATTAAATAAGTCCAGTAAATATGATCTTAAAAAACACAAAAAAAATTTCAACTAATATTTAACTCTTTATATTTATGAAAATGGCCGCCAATTGTAACGTCTCGCGGAATTGACATGTCACTGGCGGCGTTGATATCTCGATGATGGATCATCTGAAATGAAAAAACCAAAAATATTTAGATTCAGTATGAGTGTAGCTCTCTTGCAAAGCAGAATTATAATTATTTATTAATAATTAACAAAATGGCGGACATGTAAAAAAAAAACCTGAAAAACGCGTTTTTTTTCGTTTTTCGCGGAAAAAAAAATAGTAAAAATTAAAATTTTAATATAATTCTGCTTTACTGGAGAGCTATTTATGTGGAGAATATGTGGTTAAAATTTCAAGAGAATCGGTTCAGTGGTTACGGAGAAATCACCGCCGCCGACCGGAAAAATGTAGTTTTGAGAAAAACGCGTTTAAAGATTTTTTTAGTGAAAAATCATGAAAAAATCTTACCTTCACTTAATCTGCAATGCCTGCACCGTACAAAATGCCTTCAGCCTGCTCAAAATTTTCATTTTCTTCCAGTCTAGCCTTCTTTTGCTCAGTTCTGGCCTCTTTGGAAGACTGGGAGCTGCGTCGATTAGCCAATTTCACGCGCTTTTTATCGCGGTCTTCGGCAAAATTGACGGATTTTTTTAATTTTTCAGCCGACTTACTTGTTTCACGACTTCCGCGTTCATCACTGTGCTGGTTTCCTTGAAACTTGCGTTTTTTACCTGGTCTACCAGGACGGGATTTTCCGTATTTTGTAGATTTTTGGTCCATAATGAAAAATAGTGTGCGTACTGATGTTGCTTGTTCAACCTCGGAGAGAAAACTGATGCCGCTTCTCAAAAATCTAACGAAAACCGAACTGAGCAGCTGTTTGAATGAATGGAAACAGAAAGCGGATTAGACAAGAGACGGGTCGGCCGAGCGCGCACAGGTAGTAAGAGGGCTGCAGGTCAGTTGCGTCCTGCGGTCAAGAAAATGTCCGAGTTAGTCATAGTTAGACATCTCCAAATATTCTAAAAATTTTACACAATACTTTTGAATGTGTATCCTTTCCGAAAATGAGAAAAAAAATCGATTTTTGAAAAATTTTAAACCAGAATGATCCCTTAACAACATTAATAGCGAGAATACCGAGGGTAAAATTTTACATAAAATTATTTATACGTCTCAGATGTTCGGAGATATGCTGGTCAAGGTCGATTTTAAATTAGAGCCAATTTTCTGAACACCTCGTGTAACCTACACCAGCACAGCAAATTTCGATTCAAATCATAATTCGTCAACTCATGTCTACAATAACGTATTTTATTTTTATAAGAACGTAACGTTAAAATTTTCAATTCTTGTTTGAATTTTGAGAGTACAGCTGAAAAATGACCCGAACTCGAAATCGAGTTGGCGGTTTCGATTTGAACTTTTTTACAATTGATTATACGTATTTTTTTTTTATACAAAACCATCAATGAAATTTATATTTCATTTCTATTATCCTTAATTCAATGAAAAATCTATTCATCACTAGATTCAATTCAAATATCGATTAATGATGTACTGAGTAATTTTTCTTCTGTTATATGCAGCAAATGATCCAGCGAAGAATATCAATGTCTCCTTGCATCAGGGAGAAAAATCGCCTACAACTAGAAATGAATCTTTCATTTTCAAGGAGTTGGAGGCGCAAAGTATCGATATTCAAGACCACCAGAATACTCATCAGCAAAGGATTGAGATTGGGAAAGCAGGAATGAGAAGTGACGATGAAAATCAGAAGAGTAAGAGGTTTTTAAATTTACTATAGGAGCGAATCCCCAAAATCTATGTAAAATGAATTACCTTCAAATTTTGAAAGTTTTTTTTTCATTTTTTATCGAAAAGTGTAGTCCAAATGAAGAAAAATGAGCACAACTGGAGATCTCTCGCTCAATTATTGACAGAGATATCAGAGATTGTTTTTTATTTTATTTTGAAAACTTTTTTTTTTTCAACTTTAATCAGGAACCACTGTGAAGAACAAAAAAATTTAACTCATAGATTTTGCTGTGAATTCTTGCAACTTTTAGAGAAAAATATAGCTTCTTAGGTGTCTATACACGTTTTGACATGCAAAACTCAGAAAGAAAGTTTTAAATGGGTATTTAAGGTCGTTTCCCAAACTTTGAGATTTTTTTTCTCTCATCGCAAACGTCAGAATTTTTTTTACCAAAAACAAACCATATTTTTTTTACGTGATTTCTATGGAAGATATTCAATAGAAAATTCAATAGATTTTCATTTTTCTATGAAATTCATGGGCGTAAATTTTCTAAGTTTTTTCCGCTGTATTTTTATCTGTTTCTCATGAAAAAACCCAAGAAAAAAGAATTAGAAAATTCATGTCCAAGAAATTTTATAAAAAAAAATCCAACAACTTTTCCATTAAATATCTTCTATAAAAATGGCGCAAAAAGCAAATAGAATTTTCCTATGGAATTCTAATAGATTTCTAATCAAATTCTCACAGAATTCCAATAAAAACTCAATAGAATTTCTTAGAGAAAGCGCTAGATTTTTCGATTGAATTTTTCCTTACGTGACAATTTGGAAGTTTCTCGAACTTCCTCACAAACCGTACAGTTTTCTCGAACTTTCCGGTTTCTGGAAAACTGGAATTTTTGGACTCGAATTTTTCAGAAAACTGAAGGATTTCTTCGAGTTTACCATAAAACTATGAAATTTCATCAAATTTTCTGGAAAACCCGAGAATTTCCTTCATGACGTATGATCCTCGTGTTATTTGACTCTCGTAAATTTTGACCATCCCCACGTGATCCTCGTGATATTTGACTCTCGAGATGTTTTATGATGTTTGACAATCGTAAAATTTAATTGTCTCCTAGTGACCCTCGTGATGTTTGGCCCTCGATGACTTTGATCATCCCCTTGTGATTCTGATAGTCCTTGTGTTTTTGACCCTCGTAAAATTGGACCATAGTCCTATCATCCTCGTGGAATTTGACGTGCCCCTTGTGACTCTCGTGATCCTCGTAAGAATTTGCAAAAAATACAATTACGAAGCTTCCGTTCGGAAGCAAAAAAGGGTCCGATTGTTTTTGAAATCCAAAATTCACTATTGTTCCACTCTGCCCCACGTGTTATTTTTCCTCATCTTTCCATTTTGCCCCACCCTTCTCTAAAAACGAGATTTCCGAACTTTTATCCATAATTGAAGTTGAAAAAGAAAAAATTCCAGATAAAAAAAACGCTCTTCGATACCTCCGCCTATTATTTGAGCTGGAGACTTCCAGTTGCGCTTATTTTTTCAAATTTAAGATATACTTATTGATAAGAAATAGGAAAAAAAACTTTTAAAATTTCGAGGCAATGTTTCTTATACAGAATTGGTTGATTCGCTCATAGAAAAATTCACATTATCTGTTGCAATCTTTTTTAAAAATCATCTTGGTCGTATTGATTTGAACGCAGACATATAAGAATATTTTTTTGTATTCTAGTCGATTTTTTTTTCAATATTTCGAACACTAAGAGAGATATACGGTGATTCTTGTCATGAATTTTTCAGTGAGAGATAGGATGGCGACAAAAAACGATGCTGATGATGTTTTCTTGATTCGATTTGAATGACGAAACATTAAAAGTTGAGAACAAGTGAACATACACTCCCCTATTTTTGACATTTCATTATTGAGAAATTTTTCTTATCAGCAAGCAATCCCTCTATGAATTCAATATTATAATACAGATGATTCCACCGAATTTTATTCACAATTCCGGCCGGAAAATTTATTATTTTGCTAGTAGTAGTGATGCCGTCGCGATAAAACACGATTTTTATTATATAATTTTTTAAAACAAAATTTTGTAATTATCGCAATCTGGAAAGACATTGGACCGATGCATCTCGTGATAATTTCCGAAGGGTTTATCTTGCATAGGTTTCGACTTTTTCTGTTTTTCAAGTTCACAAGACGAGACGAGACGAGACGAGACAAATGTCGAGACGGGTAGTTAAAAAACAGAAAATACGGAGACTCATACGTGATACATTCGTCCACTCTTGTGACGAGATAGAATGATCCAATGTCTTTCGAGATTCCGATGATTTCAAAACTTGAGATGTTTTTTCAGACCGTGATGATCTCTCAAAAAAAATGTCCGTGTATTCTCGACGGCATCACTAGCTAGTAGTAATTTCAACTACGAGAGCAAATTTTAAAGTCGGGTTTCTCTTGTTTATTATGTGTTGTTTTCTTTTACTCACAACAACGTGATGAAACAGTAATATGTTTTCACAATTATTAATATCTTGCTCTTGTTTGCCTCTATATGGGCCTATTTCTAACTGAAAGAATAATGTGTTTCACTATCTGGAAGAAAATGTCAATCAATTACATTTGGAATAATCATATCTTTTAAATTTTCAATAATAAAACAAATATCTTTTCAATGTATAGCAATCGATCCAGTAGAAACTTTAGATCGAAAAAGGATATCACTTAAAGAGGGCAATTGTCACATTCCAATAGAGTTAGGGGTACAGATTAACAATAGTCAAAACAAACTGAAGACTGATGAGAAAAGGATTGAGACGCGAGCCTCAACAGATCTAAGTGGAATGGATCCAGAAGCAGCTGATGGCAATGAAGATCAAGAAGGTAAAATTGTTTGCATTGACTATGCACATAATTTTCTTTCAACGCACAGAAAATGTCACATTATTCTCTAAAATTTCGTTTCGAATTGATCACCTATTTTTTGGGAATGTCTGACAAGCTATATCCTATGAGAAAAGTTCCATAGGAATTCCACTCTTCAGTGAAAATGTTGTAAAGATTATTATTTTCAATTGATCGTGTCTATATTGTTCTACTGAATGAAAAAAAAAATTCAAGACAAATCTCTGTCCGATTTTTTTTTATGTACACGTATGGAAAAATTCTTTTTAAAAACCTAACGAATTTACGAGACATTTACATTGAATTTCTATAGAATTTTCTATAAGTTTTTGGCCGTTGCTTTTCACTTTCTCTACAGAATATTTTCTTTTGGAAATGTGGATAGAAATGGAATTAGATTTTTCTATACAACTTATTCTATTGAAATATAGTCTATAGAATGTTCTCCGCTCGAATTTCCCCATTTTTTTCATTCTATTTTTCTTTTCTTCCCATCAACAAAATAAAAAAAAAAACCTGGAAAATTTGAGCCGAAGAAATTCTACAGAAAATATCTCAATAGAAAAAGTTGTATAGAAAAATCGAATTCCATTGACTCCTTCTATACAATACTATCTGCATATAGCTTCAAGTTGAATTGAAATATATAAATTTTGAACTGAAAGAATAGTCTTTTCAATGATGAATTAATTACATATTGAGTAATTATAGCTTAATGCCTAGCAGATGAGCCAGTAGGCAGTTTTGATATTCCCCTGGATCAGAGAAAGATGTCACCGAGTAAGTGTGATTGTTGTGACATTTCTCTGGACTCAGAGACACAGATTATCGATAGTAAAGACAAACTGAAGACTGATGAGGAAAGCATTCAGACAAAAGACTCGATAGATCTAAGTGGAGTAATTTCAGAAGCACCAAATGGCAATGGACATGGAAAAGGTAAGATGTTTTTGTAATTGCTGAGAATTGCAACAGGGCCTGGAGGAGTAGGAAATATTCGAAAGATGTTTTTGGATCTACTGTGTATATAGTTTTTTTCTTCAATGTATAGGAAATGTCACATTGTTTATGTTGCTGTTCATTTCCATGTTGATTTGAAATTATATTAGATCATGGAAAATTGGGAACATCAGTACATCATACTAATTCATTGCCAATTTGCGAGGTTTCATTTAAAATGTAAGCTTCCTCAGGCTCTTGACAAGCTATAATATGTAGTTATAATACAATCCAATGACTTTCATCATATCGAATTTTACAATCATAATACAAAACTGAAAAAATACGTGTGTCTAATGTGTTACGTCTGTCTGACTGTTGCTGACGCTGCATATTTTTTCACTTTTGCATTGTGACTGTGAAACTCGACATGATGAAAGTCATTAGAATGTATTGTGACTACATACTATAACTTGTCAAGAGCCTGAGGAAGCTCAAATATTAAGCGAAACGTCGAAAATTCATAATGAATTAGTATGGTGCACTGATTTTTGCAATATCTCATGATCTAATACAATTTGTCACGTTATTGTTTGGAATTTATTTTCAAATTCATGACGAATTTTTGAAAACTGTCTCACAGTCTACACCCGATAGTTAAACTTCCATACAAATCGTACTCTTTACAGAAAATTGTTTCAAAATTTTGTTTACAAATTAATGATCTGTACGTTGTTTTATTGAATGGAAGAAATGCTCACAAAAATTCTAATTTTTCTTCCATTATTGGAATCTAGCGTGCGTTTATGTTCATATGTATATGTATATATGAACATAATATGTATATATAACTATATGTATATATAACTATTCATAACTGGAAGAGTTATTCTATTACAATTTTCAATTCGAGTGTTAATTCATTATATTTCGAGTAATTATATGTTCACTTATAATATGTTTTATTATAGCCGTCGATCCGGTTGAAACTCCCGAAATGAAAAAGGTACACTGTTTTTGGGATTATTGTGCATGTAGCTTTTTCAACGGATAGAAAGTACTACATCATCCTTCGATATTCCGTTCCAAATGGATTACTACTTCTTCAGAAATATCTGAAATCAACATCCAACGAGCGAACTTCTATACGAAGCTTACTCTTCAGTGAAAATTTTGTAGAGATGTTTTTTTTTATTGATCATGTCTATATTGTTTTAGTGAATGAGAAAAATCCATTCTTTTAAATAAGATTTCTCTTCAATTTTTTTCAGTCTAGCTTCCATTTGTGTTAATATATACGTCTTTCTAACTGATATGAATCAATGATATATTGAATAACTATATATTTCCTATGTATACCAGTTGATCCACTGGAGGATTTTGATATTTTACTGGATCAAAGGGAGAATTCGCCGAATAATGAAAATTACTGTAACATTCCCATGGAGTCCGCGGTACAGTCCATCAATACTAAATACGAACAGAATACTGATGAGCAAAATATTGAGACGAAAGCGTCAATAGATGTCAGTAAAATGGAAACAGGAACAACGGATTTCACTGAAGATGAAACATGTAAGATATTGTTGATTTTGTGGCACATGTAGTTTTTTAAATGCATGGAAAACATTCATATTATTTCTTAAAGTTTCATTTCGGATTCATTATATATTTTTCACACATTGTGATGAAAAATAATGTTCGACACTCGTGGGGAAAGTATTTTTTTGGGCCGTGGGATTATATCAGTCGTCGTCGGCTCGTGCTATAAACCTCCCACGAGCCAAAAAACGCTTTTCACACATGTATCGAAATATACTATTTGAAGAATGTCTCTCAATCAACTACCGATAAATGGAGTTTCATACGATTCTTACCCTCTCAACATGATTTTTCAAGGACTTTCTTCAGTTAATTATGTGTATATTGTTTCCTTGAATGGAAAAATATATTTAAATGTCGAATTTCTCATCGTTGAATATTTACGTTCATATATGTTCATATATGTATACTTATTTCTAACTGAAAAAATAATCCTGTTATTATTCTTATTTTAAACGTCTGATAGCTAAATATTGAATCATTCTAATTTATCTACGTGCAGTACTTGATCCCACAGATAGTGTCGTTACCCCCCTGGATGAAAATAAGGTGTTCGCAATGGAAATCAATCACTCTGCCATTCCTATGGAATCAAAAGTACAGATTATTGATGGTAAAGACGAACAGAATACTCACAAGCAAAACACTGAGACTGAATGTATGTCCGATTTAAATGTAAACAATACAGGGATAAGGTGTTTCATTCAGAATTCGATGGGTAAGATTTTTCAAAATTTAGTATGAGTATACTTTCTGTAAAACCAAAGCATGAAAAAATTAAAATTTTTAATTGAAACATGCTTTTCAAACCTCAACTTTGGTTTTTTTTTTATGAACAAAGTTGTAATGTTTATGGAAAATGCGGTTATCTACAATGTAGAGATATTAGGAATTACCCAATTTTATACTGACTTCGAGAGGCAGTGAAGATCCGCGAATATCTTTTTTTTTCATTCATATAGTTTTATCGGAAATAGCTCGAAAGGAGCGAATAATATTTCATTTTATTCACCTCGACTGTGGGCCTTTTTAGATAGAAAAATTATATATATCAGGTACTTATATTAATCAATTCATAGGACAATATTTTGTATTA
>NW_021680458.1:312597-324192 GCF_001412515.2 Diachasma alloeum | reverse complement strand
GCACATGGGCCCGTGGGTCTGGAGTAGAGATCGTCCTCCTGTCGACCCGACCATGTGCCGACATTTGAGTACCCGGAGGCGGTGACGAGCGATGACCGAAGCGGTAACTGGTGGCCGAGAGTGTGGGTGGTCGTGAAGTGGGTAACAGTGTTCCACTTTGGTCGGATCAGCCTCTCGGCGTCCCAGGCTCTGAGGAGTCCCGGCAGATTCGCATTAATTCTGGAAAACTCCCCCGAGTCGAAATACTCGGGAGGAGAATGAACACTGGCAGAGTCGAAAGATTCTCCAGGAGGTCATGAGTTTAATTCATTATGGAAAGTTACGCCGCAAGGTATAATACACGGCTTGCAAAGGCTCGTGAGGATGTGGTGGTAATACTCCTGGTGGACCTCGCCCACTCTACCGTGTCACGCTGATGTTAGCTGGGCAACCCATTGTCCAGCCCAAAAGTCCTCTGAGTGGACGAGTTTGCCTCAGAGGCCGTTTTCGTCGAACCTCCCGTGAAGGTTCGGCTGGCGCCCGACTATTGAGCGATAGAGACGGCTAAAAAGTAGTTTGGATTTTTCCTGGGTGAACAACCCGGGAAAATATCCTTACAAATTTAAAAATTGAATAATCGCAAAAAAGCATTTTTGGGAGAAGAATATCGAGGTTATTGGAGAATCGTGTCAACAAGTCTCTTTGACAACAAAATAGTTATTTTCATCACAAGGTCCACAAAGTATTTTCTGACGAATGTGACTTTGTGGGCCGAGCCGAAGGCGAGGCCTATAATCACATTCGTCAGAAAATACTTTTGGACCGTGTGATGAATGCAATTTTTCGTCAGAAGGCCCATAAACCGCGATCAAACCGAGCGAAGCGAGGTTAGAATCGCGGTTTACCGGGTCTTCTCACGAAAAGTATTTTGTGGGGAAATATTGAAGATATCCATACGCGATTGAAGACTGAAAGCAATTTTAACCACTACTTGCCACACAATATTTATTTATGTAGGAAGATGCAGTGACATTCATCAGGAATTTGTCTGTTTGTTAGCTTCATCCATTCAGCCTGACAACAATTGTAGTGAAACATCTGCAAACGATAAAAAAGGGAAGAAAGCACATATAGATGCAAGCCATGATTTAACTCCCAATTTTAACGTGGTTGATAATATAAAAACCAAAGCTGAGTTGAAACTCTTTACTTCACATGATAAAGGTAATTTATTTCTACAGTTCTTCATATTTCAATTATTGCATTACTCAACATTCAATCGGATGAAGTTTGGGTTGAATCGTTTCACTTGCAGTCCTACCGATGCCAATTTTTTCATGCATGTCCTTGGAATCGTGAATAGAATGATAAAAATACTCAATTTTTTTTTTGCAAAACTCAAAAGGAGATGGGGTTATTTTTCTCCTGACTCAACGAGATCTTAATCGAGTGAATATGTACACGTATGAAAAAATCGTATAGAAATTTTCTATACAGGTTGCGTATAGAAATGCTATAGGATTTCCGTATATGATATTCGGATATTTCTATACGAATATTTTCTACACGAATTATTTCGATACATAAATTTTTACATAAATTTTTGTTTTCGTACGAACGATATCTAAACGCTTCAGAGAAAAACGTAGAAAAATGTCGTAACTCGATACGAAATGTTTCTATACATGTGGCAGTGGGTCGTATAGGATCACATCTATAAAAATTGTATAGAAATAATTTGTATAAACAATATCCGTATAAAAATATCCGAATATCATATACGAAAATCCTATAGAAATTCTATACGCAATCCGTATAGAAAATTTCTATACGATTTTTTCATGAGTGTATCGGTCGCGACTCCATTCATTTCGATCATATAACACGTTCACCTAAGAGCGTCAACGAAAAAAAATGTCCACATACATACGGACTCAATTATATCACTTTCTGAAAATCATCTGGAAAGATTTTACTCATAATGATACATTTAATGAAATTTCTATTCCTATTTTCCGGATGAAATCAATATCTTCCTACAGGAATGTTGGAAACATGATTGAATAAAAATATACAATATACAAGCATTTGTTACGGTCTTTTATGATTCATGATTCCTTTTTCCAGAAAGAAATTGAATTTATAATTATATGTCTTTATGTATTACGATATCTTGAATTTAATAATTATAATATAATCATTGATTTAGCTGATGGAATTATTCATAACACTGAAGACTCAAGTACCTACAAAAAATCCCCAATAATACATAGTAAAAAGCGGAAGGTGGATGCGTCCTCTGATGATGTTCATACAGAAAGCCCACCGACCACTACTGAGACTTCTAATATACCAATCAGCAAAGAAGGTAGAAATTCAAAATAATAACAACCTTAATATATTGAGCACACGTATGACAAAATCCAATGGGAAATCCTATCAGGAAAATCCCATAGGAAATGTTCGAATTTTCCATGGGATTGGTTCATACGTGCATAGATACAGTTTATTACATGATTCGTTCCCTTAATACAGCTATCCAACTATTCCATTCATCCTTCCATTAATACTCATTTTGTTTCGAATAGGTAACTGTTGGATGGCTTTTGCCGTCTCCAGCAATTTGGTAATTAAGATGGAATCATAAGATAAAAGGAAATTTCTTTTTTATGATTTCATCTTAATGATCACATTACTGAAGACTACCGAGGTCATCATACACTTATCTTTTCAAAATAAAATACTACAACAATAAAAAAAATTCAAATGAATTAATTCTCATTCTTAACATTTACTACCGTAGCCACACAGAAGCCACGTATAATTGAGAATAAATAAGCAAATAATATTTTATTAAATCGAGTCAATACAACGAATGGTAGTGCGTATTTTATGCACATCTCTGAGATTGATGAAAGTAAACAAAATTATATCGACGAGTCACAAGAAATTTTAGTCACAGATGTTGATATACCATATGACATTCAGTTTACTGCACCAAAGGAAGTGATCGAATTTGATGCTGAAAATCCATTGTTACCTTCATTTTCACCAAATCCGAAATCGAAAAAAAGAAAATTATCACAAGGTATTAACAGTTCAAGTTTTTATGGCTACAATTTACATCCGCTGGGTTACAAAACAAGTACTTTTTTAGTGATTGAAGTTCCAAGATTACCTATGGATGTTGTTTTCATCGTTTCATAAACATGCTAATCGAATACCATAAATTTATCGTACTTCATTCTCATAACTTTCAGATTCTAGTAAGAGTGAAAAGGTAATCAAGGGCTTAAACACTGCTACTGTGAAGCAAGAAGACTACTCGAACTATGATTCCGATATTAGTGAGCTAGAGGCACTGAATTCCGATGATGATGCAGCATCAGAGATCCTGACTCCAGAAGAACTAAGATACGAAAATTTGGAATTATCTTTTGATATCACAAGCGATAGACATGATGAAAAAGCACGGGATTTTCAAGTACCGATACCCACTGTATCAGATGGCAAATTTCAATATTTTAAACAGTTTTTTAATTTTACTCATACTTATTTTCTCATTAAAAAGATAGTTCAATGGGAAAATACTGAGAAGACTATCCCGATTTATATTTTGCGTGCATTCTTGGCTCATCTCTAGAATCCCAATGAGATATCAAGTTTTTCATGATGACTTCTTTTTTCGAAAACTTTTTTCTTGTGGTGGTATTCAGACCGTAAATTTATAGTCATATACATTTTGTTTGCAATGTCCGCAATTACCAATAATATACTATACTCAATCTTTATGTAGATGATGAAAGCGAAGATGACGATGATTCTGTGAAAGATAAAGATTATGAAGTCGAATCAGATGAAGAGTCGGATAGTGAATGTGATACCGAATCAATCCAGAATAACGCTAGGAAGAGATCAAAGAATAGAAGTTCATCGTGCTCTGAAAATCATGATTCTGTAAATACTTCTGCGAATGACTCAGCAAATTCTACCGTCAATCATTCAACAAATCTAAATGAATCTCTACCACGTGGTGCTCCCGAAGCCGAAAACCTGGTAGTACCCACTTCTGACTCTGGAGGGCGAAAGAAAAATTTCTGATGCTTTTGTAAAACGATGCAGAGTAACATTAGTCGCCACTTGACAACTCACAAGAAAACTTCAAAAGAAGTGCAAGAATTTCTGAGATATGAGCCAGGTAGGGGTGATTATTGAATGGAGAACGAGTATTTCAAAATATAATAACTTGATTAATAGATGAATTGGAACTTGAAAAATTTGTTCTGTTGCAGATAATCCTATTCGAAAGGAAATAATTGGACGCCTTCGTGCCCAGGGTGATTATTTATATAATACCAATCCAGATTACAATAAAGGACAATTACTGGTAGCTCGACGTCCCCATAGTAAATTGCAGAGAGACGCGAATGATTTTGCTATGTGTCACCAGTGTCGTAACTCTTTTTCAAAGAATAGTATAAGACATCATCGTCGTCGCTGTCTAGGCACTCAAAGTACTCACAGTCACGCTAACAACGCTTTATCTAAGAAAGTTAATGGCCGCGTTCATCCTATGGCTACTGAACGTTTTCAGTCCTACATTCATTCTAGTCTACGAAATGATGAAGTAGGGCTAGTAGTTTCACGAGATGAATTTCTGGTCCTATTTGGAAATCACCTTTTATGTAAATATGAAAAACCTAATCAAAGAGAAATGGTGAGAACCCGTTTGAGACTATTGGCCCGCATTCTTCTACAAGCGAAAGAAGTGAATAAGCAAATTTCAGATTTTGCTTCTTTATTCAATCCCCTACATTATAAAACGGTAATCCAGGCGGTAAATGGTGTAGCTGAATATGATCCAGCTGAAGGTACCTATGGTGTTCCATCAAATGCTCGTGATGCTGGTACATATCTCAAAAAAGCGGCGCAGCTGCTAATTGTTGAATATATTGAAAAAAAAATGGAGAAAAGAAAAAAGATGTTGAAGATTTTTTGACCATTCACGCTACAAAATTTCCTGTTGAAGTTGCCAAAACAGCACACGAAGCACAAGTGAAACAACGTAGACAGAATAAAGATCGAAGGCTTCTTCCTACCACAGACGATATTAAAAAACTGTAGGATTATTTGATCTCTTTATCTGACAAAGCTCTGGAGCAACTGAACGAACGCTATTCTTTCGATGCATGGAAGACAGCTGCGGAAACAACACTTATAATGATTCAAATCTTCAACCGTAAACGAGCCGGTGAATTAGAAAGAATGGAACTCGATGATCTGAAAACTCGTGAGAGGATAGCGGAAGATACTAATCCAGAACTCTTCCAATCACTATCAAGCGAAGATAGAGCTGCTGTCATGAAATATTGTCGTTGTGATATTTGTGGAAAGTTGGGTCGAACAGTACCTGTACTGTTAACCGAGAAGATGGAGAGAAGCATAGGACTTATACAAAAGTATCGATCAAATGCTATGGTTCCTGCTAAAAATCCATATGTTTTTGGTATGCCTGGTATGCGTATAGGTGGCTACAGATACCTAAGAGCTTGCAGATTACTAAAAGTCATGGCAGTGGAATGTGGTGCCCAGTATCCTGACCGTCTTCGTGGGACTGCTCTCCGAAAGCACATGGCTACCGCGTGTGCCTCCCAAAATGCTAGCGAGAATTCTATATTCGACGTAGCTAATTTTCTTGGTCACTCTGAAGAGATCCATCATAATATTTACCGTCAGCCTGTCGCAAGCCGCGATTTATGTAACGTATCTCGTTTCTTAGAAACCGCAATAGGCATGAAGACAGGTGAGTATGAGGAATCAGACGGGGAAGATAATGTTGGAATCAATGTTCGTAAAAAGGGTAATTGTAACAGTCGTCGAAGTAATAAGCATATGGATGATAATAATGCCAACAGCAATCAGGCCAATAGCTCTGAAGACTTTGAACCAAGTGTTAATGTTTCAAGTACTTCGACTTCTAGAAGCCAAACCTCTTCGAACCAGAGGAACCGGGTGCGAATATCCACTGACGAAGAGATCAGCGTGAGTAGTATGCGTATCAAATCGAGAAGAGCGTGGAGTACACTCGAACGTGAGCTGACGTATGAAGAATTCAAGAATAATGTCGAATTACACGTGCCTCTGAAAGCTGCGTCTATGAGGAATTTTCTGAAGGAAAATCCATGCGTTGAATGCACAGAAGCTCAAATTCGAACATTTGTGAGTAATCAGGCCAGGAGTCGCACAAAACAATAGCTTATGAGAGGGGGGGAGCACGCTATAAAATATCAATCCTGTCTTTGAATGAAAATGATTTCTACCATCAAACTCAGTATAGACCACTGAATATTTTCCTGTTTTTGTTTTATTATTTCAATAATTTCCTCTACGCAAGTCGTAAATACTTCTAATAATGTTGACATCAAACTGTCAGAAATTCGAATGTTAAGATATATAAATCCCCATTCTTATGGGGTATAATTTTGTTATTTTATTATATGACTCCTAAGAAAATCTTGATGACATTCGAAAAAATCTAAAAAGCTTGTATGTTACACTGTGGATCTTGAACTGCCACAGAACAATAATTATTATTATCGACAATTCACATCCTTTTTTATTTGTTAACTGTTCATCCAGAATACGAAACGTATGAAAAAATTCAATGGAAAAAACCAAGCGCTTCCTCTACGAAATTCTATTGAATTTCTATTGGAATTCTTTCAGCATTCCATTGAAAAATTCCATTCATCTCTTGCACCATTTCTATAGAAGATATTCTATAGAATATCTTCATATTCTAGAATTCTTAGGCATGAATTTTCTACATTTTCATTCTTACGTTTGATTATGAGAAACAAATGAGAATGCAGCGGTGGTCCAAGAATTTCTACAGAACAATGAAAATTTATTGACTTTCCTATTAAATATCTTCTATCGAAAAGGTTCAAAAAACAATTTTTTAATAGAATTCTAATAGAACTTCAATAGAAATACTCAAAAATTCCCATAGAAATTCAATAGAATTTCTTAGATAAAGCGATTTTTCCGTAGAGAAATTCGGGGCAAAATCGAACAGTTTATGATCTTCAAATTCCAATATTTTCATTTGTAAACAAAGATATCAGTAATCTCTTTGATTACTGATATCTTTGTTTACGAATCACAAAACAGAAGATCACACAACGTTTCATTTTGCCATACCCCCTACGTGAAACCATGAACGAAGCATAATAAAATACTTTTATGATCCTAGAAAAACATGAAAATGAGTAGAAAAATTAACAAAATGCGAATAATACCGACAAAACATATTTGCATTACGTCAGTACATAACTCGAATGATGAAAATATATTTTAAGAAAACTAGTATAGGAGATATGAAAAATGATTCGTTCGAATGATCGGAAGTATAAAAGTACAAATAAATATTGGTTAATGAAAGAGAAAATTATCTCAATATGGTCGTTGTAAGGAAAAAAAATTACTAACTTTACCATACCTTTGTTGTATTTGTTGAAGAGTAACATGTAAAACAATTAGGACCCAACGAAAGTGTTTAAAAAAATATTTACGTTTGTATTATTTATTGAGATTCGCTACTTCCCTTATCTTATAGACTGTGCTTAAAAGTATACCTCGTATAGGAGTATGAAATGATAGTGGTAACAGTTACCAAAATAACCACCATGGTAGTTATTGTTGATTTTGGTAACAGTTACCAAAATAACGACAATAAGGTGCATCGATAACGTTGACGGGCCATTTGCTAACTATCTAGGATCAAATGTTCCATTACAGTAGTATGCTTTCTACGTATTATATTAAGATTGAATCAATACTCCCAAAGATATTCGATGGAAGATTAATGTCCTTAATTCAGTCGTGAAAATGATTGCGTGTTTTCCCAGCCACGTGTGATGTTATCCTATCAATTGCCATCATTTCCATTCCGTTAGTGGAACTGAGGCAGAGGATATAGATGTGCATTCTTAATCGGGATTTCCGCATTTCTTTCCAGTATAGACCGCGTTTGATAGTGTAATGTCCAAAAATTTTATACTAGGAATTTAAGACCAGAATAAATTTTATGTAAGATTATAATTATAAGTTATATTATAATTTTAGGCAATTAAGAACCGAATCCACAATTGTAAATTAAACTGAGTGCATTTCATCACCTGGACTCAATTAAAAATTCCAAAAACACCAGAATCGAGTTCAAAAGTGATGAAATGGCACACTCAGCATGCCCCAATTACCCAATACTAAGATTCCCACGCGAAGGAACGATTGAAAACCGATTAATTGAAACCCCAAAAACCAAATGAACTACTTCCCCATAAAAATCAAAAGAGTGGGAAAAGTCATACGACATTTTCCACCAATTGAAAATGGACTCGTTGGAGCCCATGTGACAAGTGACCCCAAAATTCATATAAAAATGTCAGAAAAATCAAAATTAAACAGTCTTGAAGCAGCGACGGAGCAGTAACAGTTCTGGTGGAAATAGTTCATCAAATCGGTCCGGTTTTTCAATCCTTTCTTCGACTACACGGGATAGTACTGAATTAATAGTAAGTTACGAACAATTGAAATTATCCGGGAATAAAATTTCTTTAACCGAGAGTGGTGACTTTTCTTGCAAATAAGGAATTCGTTTATTGTAACGCGTTGTGGACAGTCTCAACCAAACTCTTAAAACCCTTCAACTTCAACTGCCAAAAATTCATTAAAATATCAACGAGTAGAAGAAAGTGTTTCCGTGAAAGTATCCATAATAGCCTTTAGCGCGACTAATTGCTGGTGAGGAAATTACGGATTTACCCAGGGATCTACAAATACATCGAATAATTTATAAATAACAGACCGAATTGTGAGTAACAAAATTTGTAAACCCAAATTTGAATCCTTCAGATCATTCCAGGGATAGGAATTTTAGCTACCTAGATTTCTGTAAAATCACGCTCATGTTTTTGTAAACCGAGTAGTTATACAAAATATATTTAAATTCAAATTTGATTCTCATTACAACTCCAAATGTCTTGATTAGAAATTTGTCTCAACTCAAGCCCTATCCCTAAATCAAGCCCTTTTTCCCTTATATTTTAAACAAAGGTAAGAGTATAAAACTTTACGTCGTCCAATAATTATAAAATTCAATAATTTTAGCTTTGATTTTAATGTGACAATTAAAACATGTCCATTCGACGCTAAAATCCTTCTCTGGACATAACAGCTAAAATTTCATGGCGCAGTCGGTAGGACACGCCTAAGTTTCCAATACTCTTATCTTTTTAATATTCTGAAATTTTTGAAACCCATTCTAGTCAATTTAATTCAATTCAATTCTAATCTATTAAAATTTTAGCTTTGGGAAATCCTTCGTAAATTTCAAATATTAGACTTTTCTTTGCAAAATTCAAATTCTCTTTGAAATAATTATAAGAGAAATTTTGTTTTCTTTTCCCAATTTATTGGAAAAATCACATAGAATCTTAATCCAAATTAACTTAATCTCAAAATTTAAAATTATTCAAATTATCAACTAATTAAATTATCTTCATAAAATGGCGAATCCGTCCTTCGTTAATATCAGTTACTCCGGAGACTCGGGTGACGCTGATCAAACCGTGTCCAGTTACGAAGAATATGTCAAAGCCCGAGACATTGCAAACAGCATTCCCATATTCTCCGGTACAAATGAGCACTGCTCTCTGGACGAATTTGAGTATGCGTTGAGATCAAATCTTGCCTCCATTCCTAAAGCAGACGGAAAGAAAGAAGAATATATTAGACAAATACTCAAACGCCTTTTACCCCCAGCAAAATTCGTAGTGGCAAACAAACCCCTCTTTTCTGTAGAAACTATTCTTACTCACCTAATCAAGAGATTTAGAGGTCAATACGACTTAACGTATTATGTGAATAGAATACGCGGGCTGTTGAAAATTAAAAATGAACCCCTGGAATCGTTCTTGGAGCGATTGGCAGCACTGGTCCAGTTCGGTCTGGGTACGATTTCTGGGGAAAATGAAGCTGAAAAACAAGTCCTCGAAAAACACCTCCAGACAGAGGCCATTAAACGGTTTAAAGAATACGCCCCTGCAAGCGTGAAGGAAAGTATTAGGCGCAACAACCTAAGTAAAATCTCAGAGATCCTTACACAACTAGAAACAGACGAATTCCGGGATACAGTCAAAGTACCAGCGTTGGAGATTGCTGATAACGGGCACTACAGGTACATCACGGAGTACCCCTCGATTCCAATCCATTCAGGGAGCTCTCTACCGCCCGAACTGTACGGGGAGCAAATGCCACCTCAGCCGAGATACCAATACCAACAAAATCGGTCGTACAGTCAGTCATATAATCAGTCAAATACCCCGACACCATCGTCAAGCTACGGTCACCGAAACTATTCCGGACAGAGGAGAAATCAGGACCCTTCACGAGATCTAGTCACCGCTCTCCTCAATGAATATCTGCCATCCCACCGGAACAGGCAAGGCGACGGGTACAGACAAACGCCACCTCGACCACCGGGGCCACCTCCATCTATACCAGGACACACAGCTCATCCTGGTGACCCTCTTTCGCGCAGCTTTAACCCCGTCATCGCCTATGGTCAAACTCCGAACGACGAGGATGAATCTGACTACGAGGAACCAGCGGGAACTGCAGAAAACCCTACCACGGATCAGATTCTAGCCCTCGCTAACATCTTGGCAGCCAACCAACGTCCTCATGCAGCCCCCTTCAAACCTAAACAGAACCTTTCCGATATGGACGAGATCAAAAGTATGCTGCAGCAGACCACAGCCTCACTCCAACAGCTTGCGACGAGTTTGAATAACCTGCAGACTCAGAATCGTCCATCGTCAGACTCCAGACTACTCTCTAGGCCTCCCTCAAGAGAACGAGAAGGGAGAAACACCCTGCGAAGTCCCACGAGAACTCAGCAGAACGGAGCCAGTCCATCCACAGATGGAACAATTCCAAAGGAGACTTTAAACGAGATTGTTGCTCGCCAATTGAGTGCGATGACGAGCGGCCAAAACCAGCACTCACTCCACACGATGTCGAGCATGCATCCCAGACAGTAAAACCCATACTGTGTAGAGTTACCGGGGGTCCTCAGATCATCTTTCGAGGACCAAATGTCATCTCCCCAGGTGTGAATGCATTAATCGATACCGGAGCTTCCATAAACCTAATATCGTTCCAGTCATTGGTAGAAAACGCCCTCATCGATACCACAGAAACAATCGGAATCGTTGGACTGTCCAATCACGTCTTGAACTCCCTCGGAGTAGTTCGCCTCGCGGTGCATCCTGAAGTTCAAATAAAATTCCACGTGATTCCTCACCAGCCAGGCGGATATGGAGCCATCATCGGGGACGAAATGTTGAATGAGTTGAAAGCCCACATCTCCTTCAACACAAACAACATTAGCTTCAACGTCGCCCCATTGAAACCTATACATTTCTGCCTCCTCAATTGTCCAACGAGAGGAAAACCTTTCCGAATTGCACTCAGCGGGGGCGGCCCAAGGATAAACCTGAAGGTGAAAAACCTCATCGGAAATCGACATCGATTTCTCATCGACACCGGAGC
>NW_021680458.1:262672-304494 GCF_001412515.2 Diachasma alloeum | reverse complement strand
TACACGGGATAGTACTGAATTAATAGTAAGTTACGAACAATTGAAATTATCCGGGAATAAAATTTCTTTAACCGAGAGTGGTGACTTTTCTTGCAAATAAGGAATTCGTTTATTGTAACGCGTTGTGGACAGTCTCAACCAAACTCTTAAAACCCTTCAACTTCAACTGCCAAAAATTCATTAAAATATCAACGAGTAGAAGAAAGTGTTTCCGTGAAAGTATCCATAATAGCTTTTAGCGCGACTAATTGCTGGTGAGGAAATTACGGATTTACCCAAGGATCTACAAGTACATCGAATAATTTATTAATAACAGACCGAATTGTGAGTACCAAAATTTGTAAACTCAAATTTGAATCCTTCAGATAATTCCAGGGATAGGAATTTTAGCTACCTAGATTTCAGTAAAATCACGCTCATGTTTTTGTAAACCAAGCAGTTATACAAAATATATCCAAATCAAATTTGATTCTCATTACAACTCCAAATGTCTTGATTAGAAATTTGTCTCAACTTAAGCCCTATCCCTAAATCAAGCCCTTTTTCCCTTATATTTTAAACAAAGGTAAGAGTATAAAACTTTGCGTCGTCCAATAATTATAAAATTCAATAATTTTAGCTTTGATTTTAAGGTGACAATTAAAACATGTCCATTCGACGCTAAAATCCTTCTCTGGACATAACAATAGGATGCCGTGCGTAAGTGTTTGAATAATGATATTGGTAACTGCTACCAAAATGACCAGTACGATAGGTATTGACGTATTTAGTAACGGTTACCAAAATAATCAAGATAAGGTGCATCGGTACCGTTGATGAGCCTTCGGCAATTCGCTACGATTCAGTATTACATTACAGTACCTACAGGGTTTCCTACGTATTCCATCAAAAGTCACTCGATAATCCTAAAGATGATTGATGAAAAAGCAATGTCGTTAATTTATTCATAAAAATGGCGTAATAGAACCTACCAACAGTATACAACATATAGCAATAACTCCATTAACCAAAATCGAGAAGTAAAGCGAAGAAGGCCTTGCAAGAATTTACGTATGTCCATATGAGAAGAGCTCTCTTCGATTATTCGGTTGAACGTAAATTATTTAGACTTCAGTAATCTCGGTACGATTCAACACATGTTGAACCAAAATTAACCCCAAAAACTTGAAGATTCACGTTGCCATAAAGATGAAAAATTTCACACTGATCAAGATGAGAGGTGTCAATGGGAAAACGTAAATATCGTCGGACTTTGAATGCTAAATTTCATTCAAATATGAAAAAAATGGAATAGTATTCTCTCATAATCGGAATCATTTGTTGGTACAAATCAATTTGTTGTATAACAACGATATTGGCATCAGATTCTAGTAACGATCAGTTATCCATTTGTACTTTCATACTAATGATGACTGTAAACAAATTATCATTCAGATTTGATGATAGAATATTAATACCATTCTTTTAATATTTTCAACATTTTGCACATAGCTCCTTTCTATTTTGACTTCTACGTCTTACTTACATCCCCAAATTTCCTTATTCAGAAAACTCTGTCTAATAATGTTACTGAAGTTGTCACTATATATCGTATACGGTTACCGAAATTGCCGGAGCAGGAGAAAATGATGATATCGCTAATAGTTACCAAAATAACGAACATAGATTCATTGTTGGAATGAGTAACATCTCTTCAAATTATCTTATACGAGGCTTCTCATTACAGTGATATGATTTATATGTTCTATATCAAGAGTCGCTGACTACGTCTAAACATGAATGATGAGGTGAATGTTGTTTGTTACTATATAAAGATAGTGGAATTGAACTTAATAAATTAAGTATGATATACAGGATGTTCCCAAAATGAAAGGTCGTCCTCGTACATGTGGTTTGAAGGACTCATTCAAAGACGAAAATTCTGATGACATTTTTTTCTTCGACGCTTTGCGTACAAGTCATCAAGAAAAAAAGATGGCAAAACAAACGTTTCTTCCCGATTGAGAGCTCATAGCCGTTTTCCCCAAACTTCCCAGACTTTTTTCAAACTTCGTTCAAATATCGTTCATCTAAAAACTAACAATTTTTCCCTATGACCCAAAAAAATTGATGTTTGAGAAGCAAGATGTTAGACTGCAAAATTTTCCGGTTTCTCCATACACAGCAATGTAAATTGACTTCATCTCGAGTTTTTCTTTTTAAAATTCGAAAAACTTTCTCAGAATTTTCATGAAAAAAGTCTCATTAATAGTTTATACTATCAGTTTTATTTTAAGATGTTAAAGTCCACAATCTGATGTGTACTTATTGAGGGAAGAATTCGAAAAGGGATAAATTTTTAGGGTTCTATGGCGGTGTTTGTCGTATGTCATATGCTTATACATCGACTGTCAATGTATTGGACAGGGTTGTATAAATATTCTCTCGCTCGGGATGGAACGAAAAAAATTCGAGTAAACTATGCGAACTAATCAAATTGAAATATTAATGCCATTCTTTTAGTATTTTCAGCATTTTTCGCATAATTTATTCCTATTTTGACTTCTATGTCTTGCTTACACGTATGAAAAAATTTAATAGAAAAACCTAGCGAATTGCTTCAACAAATCTATTGGATTTCTATAGAACGTTCCATAAGTTTTTCACCGTCCCTATCAACACTTCAAGTAGACGGAAAGTCTATAGTAAAAGTCGATAGAATTTTATTGAATAACATTCTGCAGAGTGTTCCGGGAGCGAATTTTCCAAGTTTTTCTCATTCTATTTTTCTTTTCTTTCTATCAGGGAAATCGAAAAAAGAAACTTAGAATATTTGAAATTTTCTATAGGAAATATCTCAATAGAATAAATTTCATAGAAAACATGGATTCCAGCGACTATTCCTATACAATACTTTCTATAGAATATGTCAATAGAAACGGCCAAAAAATTGAAGAAAGTTTGACACGAATCCAATAGAATTGTCTAGCGAATTCGCTAGGTTTTTCTATTAAATTTTCTCGTGAGTATACATTTTCAAATTCTCTTGTTCAGTGAACTCTGTCTACCAGTGTTACTGAAGTTGTCACTATATATTATATACAGTTACCGAAATTGCTGGAGTAGTGCAGAATGATGATATTGGTAACGGTTACCAAGATAACCAAAATAATATTGATTAATGAGTGACCTCACTTTTAAATATCTCATACGAGGCTTCGCATTTCAGTGATATTATTTCAATGTATCATACTAAGAGTCCCTCAATGCTACTAAATATGAATGATAAGGTGAATGTCGTTCATTTGTTTATGAAGATAATGGAATTAAATATAGATCGTCCTCGTACGGGTAGCTCGGGGGGCTTATTAAAAAACAAAAGCTCTAATGACATTTTTCTCTACGATACTTCGCGTACGACTTATCATGGAAGAAAGATAGCAAAACGAACGATTTCCCCCAATTGAAAGATCATAGCCTGTTTCTCATTGAAGGTATATAGAGAGTGGTAGTAGTTTTTTCAGGATTTTTTACAAACTTCGCTCAAATATAGTTCATCTAAAAACCATCAAGTTTTCTGTATGACTCAAAAAAGTTGATGTTTGAGAAGCAATATGTCCAGCTGCAAAATTTTCCGGTTTCTCCATAGAGAGCAATGTAAATTGTCGTAATCACGAGTTCTTTCTAATAGATTGAAATGTCTGCTTTAATTTAAGTTTTTAAACTCCACAATCTGATGTGTCCTTATTGAGGAAAAAATTTGCCAAGTGATGAATGTTTAGCGTTCATCGTATATCATAGGTGTATGAGCCGAGTGTCGATGTATTTCGCAGGGCCATACAAAAATTCTCTCGCTCGAAACAGAACGAAACAAACTGGAATTGGGCGATGCCTGAAGTGGAAAAAAGGGCCGACGGCTCGCGGGAGGAAAGTACGAATTTTCTGCCATGTTTAAGGGCAGGAGAGAACAAAGTCTCCGGTGACTGTGAAAAAATATTAATACCATTCTCTTCATATATTTTACGAATTTTCAATATAGCTTCTTTTCATTTTGACTTCTACGTCTTACTTTCATTTCCAAATTCGCTTGTCTAGTAAATTCTTTCTAATAGTGTTACTGAAGTTGTCACTATATATTGTATACAGATACTGAAATTGCCGGAGTCGTGTGAAATGATGATATTGGTAACGGCTATCAAAATAACCCATGTAATAATCATTAACGGAATTAGTAACCTGGCTATCAATTATCTCATATGAGGCTTCTCATTACAGTAATATCATTTCTATGGAATTTTCTATTAGGTTTTTTGCCGTTTCTATTGAAATGTTTGATAGATGATATTACACAGAAAAAGTCAATGGAATTTTATTTGTCTATAAAACTCATTCTATTGAGTTATTTTCTGCACAATTTTCTCGGCTCAAATTTTCTAAGTTTTTTCCATTCAATTTCTATTTTCTTCCCTTTAAGATGATCAAACAAAAAAACTCAGAAAAATTGAGCCGAAGAAATTCTATAGAAAATCGATTTATATTGACTTTTTCTATAGAATATTCTTTATCAAATATGTAAATAGAATCGGTAAAAAATCAATTGAAAATTCAATAGAAATTCAATATAATTTTGTAGCGAATTCGATAGAATTTCCTATTCAATTTTTTCATACGTGGATAGTGAAATGGAACTAAGTAACTTGTAACGAGATTTTCTCGTTACGGGTTGAAATCCCCTCAAAAAGATAAGTGAACTCTCAAAATTGTTGAAGAGAGATAAGTAGCGACACCTAGAAGCGGCTGAAGAAAGCCGGGACTAGGTGAGGTAAACCACAAACCAATGAAAGACCTAAGGCATAGCGGTTATGGGTGAAACCGCGACCCCTGGAGGTCTGGAGGGCGTTACTTAGACTATCGCCGTATTAGAATTCGCCCAGCATGTGCTAGGGGAAATGGGGCCGACGTACAGGCCGTCCAACTGGGCGATTCTATAGGCTATGTCGGAGTAGGCTAGGGACCAACGGCCAGGTGAAAGGACTGGTACCTCCGTGATCCCGTCGGGTTGATTGGTGGGGATAGGGTAACGGAATGACCTATCGTCGCCGAGATATCCAGACTAGGAGGCAAGGCCCTAGTGAGATTCCGAGTGAGTCGCACGCGAGCGCTTGAACCGAGAGGTTGAAATAATCTCTCGGTGTGCTGGAAGTGGTGGATGGCTGAAGAAGCCATGGTAAGGAGTTTACTCAGCGTAGCCTGGTGCATAACTGTGGCGGCGAATATAGGGGGATGCCCCTGCATCCCTCGCGCGTAAATCTGAGTTATTTCGGAACGCGAGGTGACGACTTCGTCGTGTTCGGCGTCATCTAGTCTCGGCGGAACGATTCGAGGCGTATGGGCCCGTGGGCCTGGAGTCGAGAAATCCTCCTGTCGGTCCGACCATACGCCAACGGTCTAGTACTACCCGGAGGCAGTGACGCGATGACCAAAGCGGTAACTGGTGGTGGAGAGAGTGGGTGGTCGTAGCGTGGGTAACGTAGTTCCACCCTGGTCAGATCAGCCTCTCCACGTCCCAGGCTCTGAGGAGTCCCGGCTGAATCGCAGGTAGCTCGGAAACTCTCCTGAGTAGAAATACTTGGAGAGAGGAAGCATGCCGGAGGAGTCGAGAGACTCTCCGGAAGAAAGATGAATCCCATTCAGTAGGGAACTTGTGCCGCGAGGCATAATTCACGGCTTGCAAAGGCCGTGGAATGTGACGGTAATACTCCTGGTGGACCTCGCCCACTCTACCGTATCACGCTGATGTTAGCTGGGCAACCCATTGTCCAGCCAAAAAGTCCTCTGAGTGGACGAGTTTGCCTCAGAGGCCGGTTTTCGTCGAACCTCCCGTGAAGGTTCGGCTGGCGCCCGACTATTGAGCGATAGAGACGGCTAAAAAGTAGTTTGGATTTTTCCTGGATGAACAACCCGGGAAAATATCCTTACAAACTATATACGACATACAAGAAATGAAAGGTCGTCCTTGTACAGGTATTTCCGAAGGCTCATCTGGAGACGAAAACTCTAATCATATTTTTCCCTTCGACGCTTTACATATGAGTTATGAAAAACGAAAGATCGCAAAATATGAATAGTAGTAGGAGTTTTCTTAGGATTTTTTCACACTTCGCTCAAACATTGTTCAGCTAGAAACTCACAACTTTCCCTAATCACCCAATGAAAAAAGTTGATACTTGAGAAGCAAGATATTCAACGGCACATTTTTCCCGCTTCCCTATATACAACAGTGCAAATTGTCGTAATTTCAATTTTTTTCTTGAATACCAGAAAAATTTTCTCAAGATTAAAAAAAATCCCAATAATTGTCGTATATCATATCCGTATACACCGAGTGTCAATGTATTGGGCCGGGTCGTATGAATATTCTCTCGCTTGCCACAGAACGGAAAAGAATGGAGTAAACTATGGGAACTATTTGGTCACTATTTTCCACATAACTTTAATTTATTTTGACTTCTACGTCGTACTCACATTTCCAAATTCTCTTGACTAGTATATTCTGTCTAATAGTGTTACTGAAGTTGTCATCATATATCGTATACAGTTACTGAAATTGCCAGAGTTGTGCGAAATGATGATATTGGTAACGGCTATCAAAATAACCAATGTAATATTTATTGACGAAATCAGTAACCTGGCTATGAATTATCTTTTACTAGGCTTCTCATCACAGTAACGTTATTGTTCTCTATCATTTCAAGAGTCCCTCAATACCCCTAAACATGTATGATGAGGTAAATGTCGTTCGTTCATTTATAACGATAATCGAATAAAACATAATAACTCTATACGATATACGAGATGTCGCAAAATGAAAGGTTGCTGTCATATCGTCGTAGATGATATTTCCCTCTACGACGCTTCGCGTACTTGTTATCAGAAAACAAAGATAGCAAAGCGAACGAATTTCTCCGAATGAGAGATCACAGCCCTTTTCTCGTTCAAAGTATATGGAAAGTTAGGTAGTTTTCTTCGGATTTTTCTCAAACTTCGCAGTTATTATATACAGTTCATGTGAAAACTAAAATCTTTTTCTTATGACCCAAAAAAAAGTTGTTTGAAAAGCAAGATATTCAACTCCTAAATTTATCAATTCCTCCATTTACAGCAATGAAAATGATCGCAATTTCGATTTTTTTCTTGAATACTCCAAAAATTTTCCTAGGCTTTTTTTGAAAAAATTCTCGATAATATTTGAAACTGTCAGAGTCATTTTAAGATGCTAAATACCACAATCTGATGTGTACTCATTGAGAAAAAAATAAATTTTCAGGGTTTGGAGATGGTGTTTGTCTTATACGCGTATACTCCGAGTATCAATGTATTCGGTAGGGTCGTATAACAATTCTCTCACTCGGAACGGATTTAAAAAAAATGAAAGAAAATATGTCACGTTCCAAATGAATATATTACTCTGTAAGGAGTGGGGATTGAATTACTCCTGACTTTTCATCAAGGTTTTTTCCGCTATTTTTCGCAATGAAAATGAATTTCTCAGGCCTCTTTGCTCCCACCCTGACGCTTGGCTTCAGATACGTTCTAAATACCTTAAGGCGAAGAGATCACCGCATTAAATGTCCGAACGATTTGTTCGTGTTATAGACCGTATTCGACAGTACACTCTGAGTGAGATTATAAAAGGATGATATTGGTAACTGTTACCAAATGGCAACCATGGTAGGTATTGATGATTTTGGTAACGATTACCAAAATAATGAAGCTGAGGGGCACCCGTTACTTTGGTAACTGTATACAATATACAGGATGTCCTGAATTAAAAGTTCGTCCTTGTCAGTGTAGTTCTGGGGCCCCATTCAGAGATCCAACTCTAATGACCATTTTTCTTCCGACGCTTAGTGTAGGTGTTATCAAGAAAAAAAAAAAGAAAATCAAACCCTTTGGCCCGATAGGGGGGTCATAGCCGCTTTCTCGCTCAAGGCCGAGCGATGACGGTATTGAATTTCCAATCCATACCGTTCGTTTTTATTCCTCGATATTAAACAATATTTCAGTAACACTACTGATCGATGAAATATGGAACTGGAAGTAAAACGTCGGAGTGAAAATGGTCTGGCAAGAGTTTGTGTCCGTCCATATAAATAAGGCTCAACTTGGCTGTTGAATCGAAATTGAATTGTCCATACTGCATTAATCATGGTACGATTGAACACATGCGGAATCAAAAATCACTACAAAAACGTGAAAAATATTATGACTATCCACAATCAAAATTTAAAACGGCTTGAGATGATAGTTGTGGATAGGAAAACTTCAATATCTCTGGGACTAAATTGCTATGTTCTATTCACATTACAATCGTATAGAATATTACTCCTTCATTAAGGAATAATTTTTTAACAAAATTGAATTTATTTTTATTACAACGCCGATATTGTGACGAAGTTTTTGGAACCATCTGATAAGCGATTAGCACTCTCATACTTGTGATCATTTGGACTAAATTATTACCTCCAATATAGATTCTCTTGAGATATTTCAAGACAAAATATCAAAATATCATTTTCTCGTTCTTGTTTCCATTTTTCTGATGGCTTCATTTGACTTCCACTCCTATGTCTAACTTCCATCCCTAAATTTTCTCATTCAATCAAGTGCATCTAATAGTGTTACGGGAGTTATCGCTATATATCGTAGACAGTCACCGAAATTGCCAAAGCAGTTTGAAATGATGACATTGGTAACCGTTTCCAAAATAAGCAATGGAATAGGCATTGATTATTTTGGTAACAGTAACCAATATAACCAATATTATATACATTGGCTACAAAGGTAACTTCTTACTCATGTCAATGTAAAACGTTTTTCATCGCAAAAATCTGCTGTCCACGTATTGTATCAAGGGTCACTCGAGAATCCTATTGATAACAGACGAGGTGAATTTCGTTAATCCCGCTGTAAAAATTATAAAATGCCAATTTTTTTGTCTCCCGAATAAAGAGACCATTTCCATAGTGTAGACATCCCCGAGTAGTGGGGGAATGTCAAAGAACTTTGAAAAATGTTGCCAAAACAAATATGAGGGCAAATAATGTCATTGAAGCTTTCTTTCTCCGATGAATTAAAAAAAATTATTTGCAGTGTTCACTGTTTATTTTGGTAACCTGTTACCAAAATCGACAATCAATATCATGTCGCTTCGGTAACCGTAACCGAAGTAGCCATCTGTAGCCAAAATAGCCGAAGAACACAAGAAAACGTTACTGAAGATGCCAGTTTCCATATATATATATATATATATATATATATATATATATACATTTTATACTGTAACTCTACGTTCATACTGTACGAGGGACGTGACCGTGCGCATGCGCCGATCCCGTCCCAAGCCGTTGCCGTGGTGATCACGCCACATTCGTGCCAAGCACATTGCCTGAGTAGCATCGACGAGAGACGTGCCTTAATAAACTATATATATATCTATATACCAGTGTGTCTAATCATTTATTAATCACTTATCCCAATACTAATGTTCCATGACAATCTTTTCTAATTTTTGAGTGAGTTAAAATTATCGTTGTAGTGGAACGTACAACATGATGAATCAAGTATGAAATTTGTACTGTGGATTCATTTCGTAAACTGGTCATTGTAGAAGAAAATATGGACAGAGCTGTTATGTCGTTGAGATAATTTTGAACGAAATTTTTATCTATTATTTCGACCCAAAATCACTTACATTTCATAATTTGAAAAACTTCAAAATTCTGCAAGATGTGGGAAGTCGACGTAGTGCCTTTTGACTCTGCAACTGAATTTTATTTCTCTTCTAACATAAAACTAATTTACACAACTAGATTCAATATTCATTCATCTAATAAAATCGATACTTCTTAGCCTCAATCAACATCATAATCAACAATCATCTACGACGTCTTTGCGACCATTTTTTACCTCTAATGACTACAATCTTTCAAAATTTTCTAGTGACTAGGAATTGATTGTGTTGTCGAGTAATAGAATGCGAGGAATCAAATATTACATTTGTGGGAGAAAAAATTGTGGAAAAAAATATCAAAAAATGTTTTCAGTAGCTGAGAGAATTAAAAAAAAAATTATTGTAACATTTTGCCTCAAAATCAATTACATGCTATAATTTGTAAAATTATCAATATTCCACAAGATCTGAACAGTCGATGTATTGGATTTCGTATTCCCCACTGATATTTTTCCTCTTCCCATCACACCTACAGCTAATTTGCACTGAAATCAATGTCTATCTATACGATAAACTTTTCTCCTTCTTTTTGGTAAATTAAAATTTCAGCCTTCAGAAAGTAGTTCTTTAGTCTAATAATTAGCTTTACCATTTCGTTATCTTCTTCTAATATAAAATATCTGTCATCGCATCAAATCCCAGATGAAATTACTCTTCGCATAAATTGTCACTCTCATAACACTTACGACATACTATGACTACATGTTTTCTTTGGCAGACAGGGGTGGCGCATGAAGTACACTTCATCATTATCCTTCGACCCAACCCTGCTGGACAATATGCACAACGACGTCTTCGGTTTGATGAGTCAGGAGAGGCTGGGGAGTCGTCAGCGATGACAGAACGTTTTTTGATCATTCCACGAAGATTGAACGACAAATTGGCGATTTTGAAACGACTTTCCACGAAAGGCTTCACCAACACTTTTGCGAGGGTTTTTAACAATTCACCTCTGTCTGTTTTTGTTTTTTTTTTTTGTAGAAAGTACAATTTGTGCATTGATAGCTGCAATGTCCATCAGCGCAAAAAAAACAGTCAAGGGCCACCTACAGCTGTATCGAGTCACCGTGTATCCAGCTCTCAGCTGATCCACTGTGTCCACCCCACACTTTACTTATTACAGTAGCAAATGATCTCAGGTTTCTGTCTGGATCCACTGTCCTCGTTGATTTCCCCTCGACTGGGCATTGATGATAAGAGAATAACATTCTTATTCTTTTTAGGAACGTAAGAGAGGAGAGTCTGTTGATTCCTATAACTCAATAGAGTGCTGCAAGGTTGTCGGCCTTTGATATTGACAAATTCTGGGGGAAGTTCAGCTTTATTTTTTCTCAGAGTTCCCACAAATGTTATGCGATGATTCTTTTGGAGATCATCTAACAGAAAAGTGGAGTTGAACCAATTTTTCATCGTACCTGACTGGAGTTGTATCCGTTATTTCATCGATAAGACAAATTGATAAGACAAATTTACTTTTACCATAACTTTCCTTCGTAGAAGCTGAGTTAAAATGGTAGACCGTGGTGTTTTTATAAGTCCCATTTCAAGTGATTACTTATGGAGTAAGGCTGTTTATTTGCAACGAAGTTTTCAAGAAATATTCAATAATTTTGATGGTCTCGAGTTGTTACTAGTGAATATTTCTTTTTGAAACATGTACATGACAAAGTGACTTTTCGTTTACGGGATTGACTTTTGTTTACAACAGCTGACTTTCCAGTTCCATATTGAAGTTCATTCCTATGTCATTGTTTGAAAGATGCCGCAGTCGTTATATTTTCGACCAATCCGGTGTCATTAATCCTGTAACTATGGTCGTAGCTGAAACCATCAGTCTAGTCATCTCAACTCAACAACATTAGCCATACGGTAACCATTACGCGTTATAATCTTTTGCTTTGAATTGTTAATGATCTGAGTATTTTACCGGTTAACGTGTTCTGTACTTGCACGTACGAAAAAATTTCAAAGAAATACCTAGTCATTTTGCTCAAAAATTCGATTGGATGTTGATTGAAATTCCTATTAATTTTCGGCTGATTCTAACAACCGTCTCAACGGAACGCCTACTACAACACACAATGCTTAAGTACGATTATCCATTGCCTCTCAGCCCTCACACGTACAGGGTTTGGAACAATTTTTCGTCGAGAAGTAGTTTCCGTTTAGTAGTAAGAACAAATTATGGATGACTTTTCCAAATATTAATTTCAAAAAGCAGTGTACGTTACATATGTGAAAAAGGGGGAATGTTAAACTCACGTATTAATATTTTTAAGGACAGTTATAGGACACGCGCAGTCTCGCGAGAGACTCGACGAGGCAATTTGGCTTGGCTCATCTTGTCTATTGCTCGGCTGCACATATCCTACGCCTGTCCTTAAAAACATTACTCCACACATATAAATATTCCCGGTTTTTCACACTTATAACATAGTATCCTTTTTTTGTGGATGCCAGTCAATCAGAAAGTAATTTGAAGTGAAAAAGTAGCCAGGAGCCGGAGAGCTTAGTTGGGAGAACACCTGATGCATAATCCGAAAGTTCCTAGTTCAAACCCCGATCTGGACAATGCATTTTTTCAATAAATCTTTCTTGTAAACCCATATCGAAAGTTATCCTGGTTCGCCTCCTACCTAGTCCAAAATATCCTGTGATGTTACGAGATGTGGTATGCTATATAAACTTCCGTCTTCTGTGGGTTTTCGAGGGTACCCACAAATTAGTTATGAATACATAAACGATTGCGGCTGACTGGAGACATTCGCACTGAGTGTCTGTCGTCCATGAGAACTCACATCAGTCAATGGCATTCAGCCTTGACAAATGTACGTAGAGTCTCGAGTACACCCAGACAGGTCGAATACCCGTACGCCTCCAAAGGTACATAAAGAAATTGGATTACGCATCATTTACGCTGTATAGAAGATCCCTCTTCAGCCCATCGCCATTTCCAGTCCGATGTGGTTTATTGGAATTTGATATACTTCATTTTTTGCAGCACATTCTTATGAGATTTTTGGATACATGATCCATCATTTGATAATGTAGGTTTTTGTGTCATGAAGTAAAGGAAAAATAAGAGGTTATGGATTAGTGGGTGTGATCATGGTTGGGCGGGACTCCCAATTCTAGAAGTATAAGACTTTGTTCACAGTTGAATAACTATATATTAGGCGCTGACTATTGAAATTATTTCAAATTCTCTGGAGTTGTAAAGTCTAGAGTTCTGAACTACAGACACAATATCAGGCTAACTGCCGCACGCTGAATAGGGTCTTTATGCGGCTGATTAAAAAAATAGTTTTTTGAATGGATTGGAGTGAGTAAGGATAAAAGAGATGAATACTAGGAGACTTGGATAATGCGGATGTATACACTTCAGTTTATTTTCACGATTTTCCGTTTATTCAAATATAGAGATATCATTTTACAGTATGTCTTCTAGACGAGTCAAGTCAGAGATTTAAATTAAAAAAATAAAGAATAAATACAAAAAAACTTAATTTTACAAGTACGCAGCTTATATGCTAAACAATGACGGAATGATGGAGAGGTAGAATGGAATGATGGAGAGGTAGAGAGGGGGACGTTGAGGTAGCAATGGGGTCCGCTAGAGTGAGGCCTGCTGTGAGAGATTATCGACAGGAAGGTCGAGTGGTTTGAGAGAATGAGCATCAATACTATTCTGCCTGAAGTCATAAACGACCGAAAACTCTGTAATTTGTCTGAAGAATATGAGTCTTTGAGTTTGAAAATGATGATGAAGAAGTGTGGAAGATCGACGTCAGTGACCGAGTGGGCTAGATGCAAGTCTAGTATGCAACAGGTTGAGAGTTCGATTCCCCCGTGGAACCAAATTTTTCAACGGAAGGCTCCGGCGAGCGGGAGGTTGCTAATAGAATAACCGCCTGGACCGGCATGGATTTCCTGTGGTTTCCCATGCTACTTCTATATTATATAAGAGTACGATTGCGGTACAGTGTAGAATCCACAGCCGCATGCATAGGGTTAGATAGAGTGCCTAAAGGAGACCTAAAAAGAGGACTCGAACGGCTGTAAAAAAAGGAATATGGAAGAAAGTTCTTTTATAACCCCCAGTTTTACAAGAAATTTAATAATTTCTAGACTCGCGAAAATTTTAATATAGCAATAAAACGAGTTAATAAAAGAGCAGCTGTGTAGAAGATTAAAACCGAAATTTGAATGTATTTTCAATTACTATAAATTTCAAGAATCCGGGAAAGTACACGCTTTTGTGTGAACATTTCTTCGAAATAATAATTTGGGAAAGTACACGCTTTTGTGTGAATATCTCTTTGAAATAATAATTTGGGAAAGTTGATATGAATGGGCAATAATACCAAATTTTGTAGTTTTGCGTGTAAGACACGCAACATGCATTATCTCCCGTTGAGAGTATTACGATCAAGTACCCTAGGTAGTAACGATGGGGTTCACTGGTAGAGCTGCTTGTCGTCGCATGTTCCGGTCAACAGCGTTGGTGAATGTTTTCACCTTTATCTTGTAAATTATGCCATCTTCAGCAGGAAAGACTTCGATGATACGCCTCATGCGCCATTTTAGAGAAAGGAGGTTGTCGTCACGAAATAATACCAATGAGCCAATGATAACATTGTGATTGCCTGAGGTCCACTTATAACGGACATTGAGTTTGGAAAGATACTCCTTGTGCTATTGCTTCCAGAAATGCTGCTTGATCTGCTCCAGATGTTGCCAATGTCACAGACGGTTGGTTGGAGTGTCTGACCAATCTGGGGCAGGAAGATCTGTTGGTGATTTTCCATGCAGAAAGTGGGCTGGAGTGAGCACAGAAAGATCATTGGAATCAGATGACACCGGAGTAACAGGTCTCGAATTGAGGACTTCCTCAATTTTGATGTAGTGTATTGAGTTGCTGATCGGTGAGCAAATCATTACCAATGACCTTCTTCATGTGATGTTTGCAAGATTTCACGGCGTCTTCCCATAAGCCACTGCATTGGGGAGATATTAGAGGCATGAAATCCTATCCAATACCTTGCTGTATCAGATTGCGCCTGAAGTCCTCGTGTTTCTAATCCTTAATGAAGTCGTAGAGCTCCTTCAGCTCGTTGTGGGCATCAGTGAAGGTTGTGGCATTTTCTGAACCTGCTGAGCGTGGCTAAGAACTCTTGGCTGGTGAGATCGCTGACGAGTTCTATATAGATGGCCTTGATACTATAACAGACGGAAATGTAGACGCATACGTTTAATTTGTTTCGACTGCGGAGCCTCTTTTCTTGGATGAAGAAAGGGCCTCAGTAGTTCGCACCAATATTTTTGAAAGGCCTGGACTGGGTGATGCGTTCTCGTGGTAGGTTGCCCATAGGACAGTTAGCAGCTGGAGGATTCACTCGAGTACAATTGATACATTTGGTGATGAGGAATCCTGTCTGATTGCGTCCATCCATGGGCCAGTAGTGCTGTCGGACTGCGTCAAGAGTGTTCTGGACTCCAGAGTGCAGGTTTCCAATAAATACCCCCTTCATATATGAGGTTAGTGATGTGATGTCCCTTGAGCAGCAGGAATGGATGTACTCCACCCAGTGACAGTGTTTTCTGTTGTCTCAATCGTCCATCCTGTCCTTCGTTTAATCCCAGCGTACACCCCATGTCTTAAGTGTGGAATCATCTCCCCTGAAGAGCTGGATATTCACAATGGATTCTGAAAGACCATGGAGGATACCAGAAGAGTAGGAGGCACATTGCCTGAGATTGAATCCCCCTAAATTCAGGAGACTAATCATTTCACCTCTAAGTTGTAGAGGTTTTTGGAGCGTGGTGATACCCGTGAGGAGATCATCGACATAGAGATCTTATTTTAGTTTTGCTGATGCAAGAGGGAACTTCTCCCTTTTAACATTAGCAAGGTAGTTTGATGAAGTATCAAGCTTGGTCTGGAGTTTACGTAGAGCCCGACCTTACAGAGAAGGATCGCCTCATTGCAAAGAAAATTCGTGACTTTGGTAATGCGCAAAGGAGAGAGGGCAAGTCAGTAAGGGTCGGATACAAATGGGCTCTTGTTGACAACACTGAGTACTATTGGAGTGAATTGGACAGTGCAATTAAGATATCCACTAAGCCTCGCAAGTCTCGTACCGTAGGATCCACTTCCAAGCCCGACGGCACCTTGCAGTACAATCGACGACAATCATCGCTCGCCTCACCTGCTCCAAAAAACGATTAAACGGTCCCAGTAGCAGAGTAATATTTTGGAATATCCATGGATATGGTAACCTGGCTGAATTGAACATCCCCCTCGACAACGACATCCTATGTATCACCGAAACTTGGCTGACTGACTCGCCTCATAAGCTCCCTGGAAATCTTCGGAACCTCAACGCATCATGGGTGAACGCTTCGAAAGGCCTCAACGCGGGACGACCGAGTGGTGGTCTAGCTGTGCTAGCTAAACAACCAGTTGAAGTCGTTGACGCCTGTGACCAGTGGATGTTTGTTGAACTGTCTCTTAATAATTGTAACACTGTAGTTGGTAATGTATATGTTAAACAATCGGTAAATTTTAATACTTTTCTAGCTGATTTACAAAAGCGTATGGATCAGTTTGATAATGATGCTGCGATAGACTTATTAATTATTGGTGGTGATTTTAATACTAGAATTGGCTCCTCTCCCACGGTATATCCCGAATCGTTTCTTGACTCTAAACTTCACGAGGATATTCTCAATTTAGATAAGAAAGAAACCGCGCGTAGGGCAGCCTCTCTAGTTAACTTTATGTATTCAAATGATTTTATTTTAGTAAACGGACGCGCTAAAGATGATAGACCCGCTAATTTTACTTATTCAGGAATTAATGGCTGTAGTGTAATTGATTTGATATGGATAAAGTCGTCGTAAATAAATGCCATAAATAACCTTGAGGTTTTCCAAGAACAGTTTGGCTCCGATGATACTCTTCCTCTTCAACCCTCCCCCTCCCTTGTCACCCCCTTCCATCCTCCCCTCTCGACCCAGAACATCCTAAAATGGGACGCCTCACGCCCTGATATGCGCCAACTCTTCTGCAATGAAATGTTTTCTTATAATCTCACAAACTTTAGTGATCTAGGCTTCAACTCGCCGGATGACCTTTATAGGTATTTTTGTCAAGCAGCTCGTGAGTCAGCCAGAAGAATTGGTGTTTACAAATCAGGCGAGCCTTCCCGACCCTCCATTCCCCCTCCCCCTTCCGGCAAACCTTGGTACGATAAACACTGTCTCGAGATGAAAAAACAATTGAACAGCTCCTTCAAAGCTTGTAAACGTCCGAACTTTTACCCTGACTCTAACCGTATTTATCACATAGATAAACGAAAGTACAAAGCACTCGTACAATTTAAAATTAAAGAGCACAAAATCAAAATTACTAATGCCTTCAATAATGTGAGAAATCAACGTGATTTTTGGTCTGCGGTGAAGTTGATGAGACCCAGAGCTTCGTATGTCGTGTCTCCCCCGATTGCCACATGGAACGTTTTCTACAAAGAAATCTACCCCGCGAGACCTTTATACGAATTCATTTCGACTGTAAATGTCATCCCCTCATTAGAACAGCCAATCACTGAATATGAATTAAGGAAAGTAATCCATAGGTTGAAAAATCGTAAGGCAACGGGCCCAGATCAGATCTCAAATGAATTTTTCAAGGCACTCCCTGATAACTGGCTGGACTATCTCCTCCATCTCTTTAACTTAATCCTCAGAACCGAGTCTTGCCCCTCGGCTTAGGCTAAAGTTACGCTATCTATGATTTATAAAAAAGGTGATACTGGAGCCCCAGCCAATTATAGGGGAATTGCCCTAGTCAACCACATCACTAAAATCTTTACTTATCTTCTAAAGAACAGATTAGATACGTGGGCGGAGAGCAATGGAGTTTTGCCGGACTCGCAGTTCGGTTTTCGGAGGGGGAAAGGGTGCGCGGAAGCAATCTTCACCTTGCTCTCCGCGATCCACCTCCAACTCCGTCTACGGAATCGCGAAGTTCACGCAATCTTCGTTGACTTCCGTCGCGCTTTCGATTCGATCCCTCATGAACGATTATGGTTTAAACTGGTTAAATTAGGCGTTAGCTCCAAGCTAATTAGAACAATTAAATCCTTGTACGACAAAGCGGTAATTCAAGTTAAAGCCGGAAATGAACTTTCCAATGATTTTCAAGTCACTGAAGGCGTTCTGCAGGGTGAAAAGCTCACTCCTCTCACTCCGCTCACTCCTCTTTATTTTGTACATATCGGACTTTGAGAAATTTTTTAGAGATAAAAACCTCAAGGGTGTAAATATAAATGGCTTAATTGATGTGATAATGCTTTTGTATGCCGATGATACGGTCATCCTAGCTGAATCCCATATTCATCTCCAAAGGAAACTAAAAGCACTCGTTGAATTCTGTGATTTAAATGGGCTGGAAGTTAATGTTAGCAATACAAAAATAATGACATTCAAACGAGTTGGCAGTACAAAGAATATTGCTTCTCAATTCACCTCGTACAAAAATTCGCACATAGAAAGTGTTAATTCCTACACCTATCTAGGGATTCCTCTATCTCGATCAGCCCTCCCCGGTCCTGCCGTCACAACGGCATTAGCAAAAGCCAAACAAGCCACAAGTGCAACACTATCCGGAGTCTCTCAGCTGGGTGTTAATGCCTGGGACTCATTTATAACGCTTTACAACAGCATGGGCTCTTCTGTCCTTCTCTACGCCGTCCCTGCTTGGCGCCTGCAGTGTGGAGAAGACTTGGAGAGAGGTCAGTTAGATTTTTTCAAACGTCTTCTTTTTTTGCTCAAATGTACTCCCGGTTGGGCCCTCCGGCTGGAGTTGAACATTTTACCTTTACAATATAAAATCATGATTCTCACATGGAACTGGTTTATCAAAATGTTAGATATCAGCAACGAGTTTTTACCGAAAACATGTCTTCTACAATTATTCAAACTTGCTAGTAATCCGTCATGTAATAAGACCTATAATTGGACCTTAAAATTTAAGAATTTTCTGGAGCTAACCGGAGCGTCAGAGCTTTGGTAGTGTTTTGATAGCACCTGGTGGAAGGAGAGGACCCCAATAGTCTTTGAACGCTTCAAGAGGCATCTCCTTCAGCGTGACCTTGATCGTGCTCTCCAGTCTGCTTCATGTCAGTTTAAAATCCCACAAAACCTGCCCACTACCGATAAGCCAACAAATTACTTGACCCAGAATCACTCTCTATACGTAAAACGCACTCTTGCCCAGATACGACTTGCCAATAATTTTTCCTGTAGTTTTTATTTAGGTAAAAGTAATAAAGTGATATTCGATCTTAAGAAGCTATGTAACTCTTGCGAACTGAGTGAGTGTGACAATTTAGAACATCTACTTTTAAGCTGTCCGAAATTCAGTAGCCAAAGAAACAAATTTGCTAGTAGTTTAAGTTCTTGTTTACCTGATAGAGACTGTTGCCTTGAGTTCCTGAGTAATTGCAATTTCTCGGAGAGTAAAGCTTTATATAAATTTTTTGTTGATTGTTTACGACTTAAAAATCTGTAATTACAACGCCTGTTTTTACCGTATACTTTCCACTTATAATTCCTCACTCGATATTTTCAGTATTTATGTAAGTTAAAGCAACTCTACTACTTTTTATGTTTTTGTATTATACGCTGGCCCTTCTTTCCTATTTCACCTATATTACCTTACGATACGCAGTAAAAATTAATGTAATCCACTATGTAATCGAAGTCAGCCCCCATGCTATGGGACCTTGTATCCTTGATGCATTAAATAAATAATAATATAATAAGAATAATTGTCCTCATGGTTATGGTGTTTCTGATGGCTATTGGATTGACTCTATACACAATCCTGTCCTACATTTAATCCCAGCGTACACCCCGTGTCTTAAGTGTGGAATCATCTCCCCTGAAGAGCTGGATATTCACAATGGATTCTGAAAGACCATGGAGGATGTCAGGAGAGTAGGAGGCACATTGCCTGAGATTGAATCCCCCTAAATTCATGAGACTAATCATTTCACCTCTGAGTTGTAGAGGTTTTTGGAGCGTGGTGATACCCGTGAGGAGATCATCGACATAGAGATCTTATTTTAGTTTTGCTGATGCAAGAGGGAACTTCTCCCTTTCACCATTAGCAAGTTGCTGTAGACATCTCACGGCGAGGTATGGGGCTAAGGCGAGTCCCAACGTAACTGTTCACAACTAGTATGTTGCTATTTTCCCGTTTTCTCACCAGAGAATGCGTTGAAATTTTATGTCTTCAGATTTCACGAGAACTTGACGGTGTAGAAATTAAGGTTGTTGTGGGTAGGTTCAATTCACTAACAATGCGATTACGTTCATTAACCACGATATATTTACAAAACGTTAAAGTATATATACAAAAGAAAAGATGTTACGTAGAAGTCGGGTGGTCGATTTGCTGAGTATTTGGCGGTTAGCGCTAGACTGAATTCGTATTCAGATTCCAATGAAATATTATAAAGGTAACGCGCGACGTATTGCATGTGTGTGACTCAGGTGCCTGTGTGTCCCGGTCGACGCTGGTCTATGCGAGCCATTATGTTCGGATATAATGATTCGCTACATGATTCCCTTGCTTGAGTAAAAACGAAGTTTTCAAGTCTATAACAGAAAACTATCATTCTTGGAACAGCTAAATTATCAGTTTAGCAAACGGGGGAAAAAAATAAAAAATTTTAAACAAAAAGAGTTAATTTTGAATGTAAGAAAACGAAAAGAAGTTGATATATGGGAGAAGATGTGCGAATGTTACGCGTCTGTTCCTTCCTCCCAGTATCTGCTGTACTGTTAGTGCTCAGTAGCAGCTGTTGTTATTGTCGATGATGCCCGGAATAACCGTGAGCGCTTGGCGTTGTGTGTCAACCTTCGCCGTGTGTTGCGATAGTGCGTGTGTATGTGTATTGTCCCTCTCGTCGTATCAGAGTGAAGATGCTCTGGCGACAACGTCCTTCGGAGACGCACGACGTGACGTTGTGTCTTCCAGGGTGATGCTCGATGATTTCTACTAGGGATGCGTGTGTATGCATGTGTGTAGGATACCTCTCGATGATGTGTATCAGAGTGGTGGATGGTCTGGTTAAGACGTCTTTCGCTCGCCGATGTGACGTTGCGTATTCCAAAGAGCGAGATTCTCGTTAATGCTTGGTGGAGACCATCTCGGTGAGTCGGCCCGGTGTTCGCGACGCTGCCATCGGAGAAGTTCGACATGAGGTTACTTTCTTTTCTCCCTCATGCCTCGATATCGCCGCGGACTGAAGGTGAGGGTCCTGCTCCCCTGTTGCCCATGTAATCCTGTTGATGAATGTAGGTGCGAAGGCACCGCGGGTGAAGTTACCAGCCTCGTTACCCCGTGTCGTGGATGCGGTGTCCATTTTCGCCGTGTGAAGTCTCGTAACAATGGAGTGTTTGGTCCTCCTGGTGGTAGATTTGATGTTACCTGCATTTTGTGTGTGATTTCCGACGATGCTTTAGCGGAGATGAGCTCAGTGGATTAGCCTGATGTTCTCAAGCTGCCATCGGGTTAGTTCGGCATGAGGTTACTTTCTTCTCTTTCTCATGCCTGGGTGTCACTATCCATCTGCTCGTCGTGTCCCGTCGTTACCGTAGCTGTTTGCGCGGTTGCCGTCGTTCTACAGCTTATTCGAAATGGACTAAGGTCGATGAATATGAAATACGCAGCAAAGGCATTATAAGTCCTTATTATCATCAGTACAGTACAACATCTTTGGTACTCGGCAATGTACCGGTGTGAAAAACAAAAATAACATATTCATTGGCATTTGTTTTGGTTTTCGTGAGGACACTGCTAAACCAAGGATCGGCGCTCGACCACTTGGAAAATTCTGGAATTCACGAGACTCCGTTTTGAAAATGCCGTTGTGTACTCACACGACGAAATTTTCTGATTTTTTCTCGCGGGTTGTGCGGCACGGGAAAGTCTAGGATGCATAGATATTCACCAGGATGGAAGTTAATCACTGGGATGCGCGAATGAAACTTTCAGTGTTAAATGCACGTCATGCCATGCTACGAGATTTTTACTTCTGTCGCTTAAAACGTCAAATTTCCCAAATAGGATCACGTCGGGGTCACCAAGGTAGGAATTGAGAATGTTGTGGGGAGATTCAATTCACAAATAATGCGATTACGGTAACGGATTGATCACGATATATTTACAAGACGTTGAAGAATATATATATAAGTAAAAATGTTACGTAGAAGTCGGGTGGACGATGTGCTGAGTATTTGCAGGCTAGCGCCAGACTGAATTCGTATTCAGATTCGAATGGAATATTATAAAGGTAACGCGCGACGTATTGTATGTGTGTGACTCAGGTGCCTGTGTGTCCCGGTCGACGCTGGTCTACGCAAGCCCTTGTGTTCGGATGTAACGAGTCGTTACAATGTTACATTTCCTCAATGTCACCGGTGAGGATATTGTTGTGGAGTCTGAAGCGAAGACCGTGAGAGAGGATGCCATCTTGTATCGTTGAGCCAAGCATGAATGCATTATTCAGGGAAATGGCAGTGTTGGAGCGTGCCGAGCCGTTAAAGACGACCCAAATCTTAGTGGTGAGGCTGGTTTCTTTAAACACAGCGTGGTGTGAAAGATGGAAGCCTTCTTCTTCTTTCATGTCGATTCTTCTCATGTGACCGAGGTGTTTATATTTGTCAATAACAGCAGTGTAGTCAGCTTTGAGTTGTGGATTCCACTGAAATTTCCGTTCCAACGAAAGGAGTGTCCGGTTTGCTTGGAGATAGGAGGTGGCGAGTCGTTCCTTGTTTAGATTGAACGGGAGGGCTACAATATATCGATCTTCTGGAGTACGTGATATGTGCTTCTGGAAGTGTTCCTTGCAGGCTGCTTCAATTTCAGACTGATGGCTCCTCTTGAGCCAAATGTCTTTAATCTCCCATAAATTCTTAAACTCATTGATGATCTCGGTGAAATGACATCTCGCCATTGAAGAGTCGAAATCATCATTGATATTGTTACAGATGATCCATCCAAATGGAGTATTTTGGAGATAAATGTCTGAAACCTTGGGAAGTTGGATCTGTCCAATGCTGAGTGCGACGATTAATGTGCTGGAGCCTAGTAGAAGGTGGACTGGTGTAGGCTTGTGGTATTCTGGGTCTACGAGTGGTAGCTTTCGAGGCAATGGGGTGAAATTCCGTATACCGCTAATGTTCGCTTATTCGTCTCGTTGGTGATTGATCGATATGATTGAGGGGTTGAAATGGTCGCTAACACCTCTTAACGAAAATTCCTCTGAATGCAGTGCCAACCAGACAAGAGGACACTAGGGCTAGGTAGCCGATCATAGCCGTCCATTCACCGATAATGTTTTAAATTATATAAAATAGGAAACGTTCAAGTTTGACTAATTAAAATGGGTGTAAATGATGCTTTATTAGATAAGAATGAAGAAAAATTATTCCAGATTGGTTATCAATAGTCGTAGTCACCCTCATAACTTCGAAAAAAAATTCAAGGGCACTGACAGTTTGTATCTATAAATAACAACATTGATGTATGTGAATTATTGAACAATTTATTTTTTCTTTGGTCGTGCGAGAGGCTGAACAACTAATACAAGAATGGTAGTAACATTTCTTTATAGTTATCTTTTTACAATTTTGTGTGAAAAAATATCACGTTCATTTACATTCCATTGAAAAATGTCACATGAATTTCAAAATTTATCGCTAAAATTAATGTTTCAAATATGTTGACTAGTGAATCTACTATGATTCGGTTTAATTTCCATAGTAGATATTGTGACATCCGTCAGTAAATTCACTTAAATTCATTTTCTTTAATCATATTTGAATTATCAGTATAAAAGAGAGAACGTTTGAAACCCAAAATTATCTTCTATGACCGGGGAATGACCTCTCAATGTTTGGTATGTTTCGGAAGCAAACATCTGTGAACGATTAAAAAAATGTATCTCAACGGTAAGATTTTCCCAAATAAGGGGGATATCAGCTGTGTAGTATCAACTGCACTCTAAACACTCGAGTCTAATCTTGTCCTACTAATCACACGCCTTCCGCGTATGACCTAAAAGAGGGCAAGAAACTGTGAACTCTAAAAACGGAAAAATGTTGATTATTAATTCTAACCGTGGGTCCAAATTGCGTACCCCTCACAACGAATGTTTGATTAAAATATAGAACAACGTCTCTCGTTTCCCACGTGGAGGAAACGAGATAAACATCAAAACATCTGTGACACAAAATAATGAACTGCATGATGCAGTAAAATAATTCCGTAACGAATAATTTTATAATTTTAAAATGAATTCAACAGCTAGAATTACTATATTTTGATGAATATAAAAATAATGTAAAGGAAAGAAATATTTTTATGTTGAACTAAATTACAATTTTCTCACAAAAGAGATGATAATCATGAAATAAATTTCATGAAACTGATGAATGATTAACTTCGAAAATTATTGAATAATTCGATTGATCTCAGAAGAATTCTTAAATTGTTTCTAAATAAGAAGAAAAAACCAAAGAGATTAACATTTATTCGAAAATAAGTTAATGAGAATTATGGAGGGAAGATATGGGTATTCCTAAAAATAACTCTCATTGGTAGTTAGAGAATAGAAAAGACCGCCTACACCCCAAAAACATCTTCATGTGGAGAGATGGAGTTAATCTTCGGTGTTGATTCGGCTAGAGTCATTTGTAATTGGTCCCCGGAATTTCCCTATGCACTCCGAGGGCACACCCTCCTAATCAGCGTATAAATACATGTGCACGATAGCTGCACGGTAGTAGTTGTTGTTGTTGTTCGGGAACTCATCAGTCTGAGAGTTAGACAGTCAGTCTACTCCAGGTTTTATTTGGACACGGTTCCAATTTTATTATCGACTTTGTAAGGCGATCTTTTAAGTTTTTCGTGACTGATTAATAATTTAGTCTTCACGACAAACTTTTTAATTTAGTCTTTCGTGGCTAAACTTTTCATTTTTCAAGTCTTGTAACTTTTTTGAGTTATTCCATTCATTTTATTAAGAAAGTCTTAAGCTCAGTGTGGCAGTAATTGTGACTAATAGCAAATAAGTTGTGACCGACTGCAGAACATCGAATGTAAATTAAAATTTTGTAATTATAATTTTTCTTATTATTTTGTTAAAATATAGATTCTATTGAGTCAATTTAAACTGCTTTAAAATTCTTTTTCATTTTACCTCAAATAAATCCTTTTTCAGAATTTTACTTCTAAATTCTTTGGGGTTAGAATTTTCAACAACAAATTTTCAACAACAAAAAAAAATTCAAATAGAATTAAAATTTAGAGAGAAAAAATTCCGATTCACCCAGCCGGGATTCGAACCCGGGTCTCCCAGTTACGCGCCGGGCACTCTTACCGACTAAGCTACCGAGAACCACGGAAATTCTCACTCCAAATTCAACTCAGCACGCCGCCTAACCACCTTTAGGCATTAAATAAATTCAAATAGAATTAAAATTTAGAGAGATCCATTCTTGATGTAACATAATTGGGGGCTCGTCCTAACACAAAAATTCTCAATCAACAAATTGAGAAAATTTTCAATTCATTAAATGCTTTAAAATTAATTTGAAATTAAAAATTTTTTTTTCTCCAATTTTCTCTCAATTATTATTCAATCTGAAAGGAACACTTGGTAAAAATGAGTGCAAATGTCGGGGGAAGAACCACCTGGGGATGAAGTGAACAAATTGATAACATTAAGAAGTGGAAAAATTTGATCTGGATTTTTTCAACCATCGCGACCGTATAAAAAATCGGATAAAACAGTAGATTCAGGATTAGGTGAGTCAAGTCATACTCAAGACGACTCACTTGATTTACAGAGTATTCTAAGTAATATTTCGGGCGATGCGGATCAAAGTAGAGATTCGGAAATAAATCCTTTAGAAACATCGGCATTTACAAAATTAAAATTGAAAGAAAATCCATCTAAAGATAAAATAACTGAAGAAATTTTAGAATCAGACGGTCTTTCAAGTAATGAAGAAGAGTTAAACTTCAATATTTCGGATGATCTTGAAGACGGTTCGGATAATTTAGTTAATGCGAGAATAACAAATAACACAATGGCTGATTTAGGTCCAAATCAATTAATATCTTTGAAAGATGTAATTTCTTGGATTCCCGTATTTGAAGGAAAACCGGGAGAACTATTCGATTTTATTATTAATGTTGAAGAAGCAAAAGAAATGCTTCCTGCAGCTACAGAAGAAAACTTAACGAAATTAGTTCAAAGGAAATGTTTAAGCTAATCAGTAAACGATTCATTGAGTAATAAAAAATTCACTGCAATTAACAATTTAATCAAAGAATTGAAAACTATTTATACTTCAACTAAAACTGAGTAGCAATTACAAGGAGAATTAGGTTCTATTTTTCAAAGAGATTCAGATTCAGTTGTAAATTTTGCAAATAGATTAAGAAAGAAAGGTCAACAAATCGTAGAATTGTTTAAAGTTAATAATCCAGTATATACTGCAGACGAATTAAGAGCGATAATAGCAAAAGTAGATGAAAATATTAAACAGTGTTTTTTGCAAGGTTTAAAGCCTGATATTGATCAACGTATACCAGCATGTGCCACAATGACTAGTGCCTATGAAAAAGCGATTGAAATTGAACGAAAATTAATCGCAAAGAGTGAATTACGCGGTGAACGATCAAGAAATCAAGAAAATAAAAAAAGTGATGTCAAAACAATTAATCAAAAGCAGTGTTGGGCATATTGAATTACAAAAGTAATCGAAATACCGAAAAATGCTGGAATATATTGATAATCTAACATTTTTAGGACTAAACAAATGAAATCTAGTTTTATTTTCTTAGTGATATGAAGTGAAATTTCTAATTATTGCTGATGACTAGGAATTATCCCATTCAGGATCGAAAACCCGGGTGGTGTCTAAAAATGGTGTATTTTCATGAATTACTCTTGATGAGCTGTATTTTTCATCTGAAATACCTGAATACACTTTGTAATTCACCATGATAATTTGGGATTGAAAAATATCAACTATAATTCGTGACGAGCCTTGAAAATTAGAATTGACAAATTTTCATTTGAATTTTCAAGATACGATTATGGAACATAATTTCCACTTCATCATTTCGGCATTGAGTGGAAGAATTTCAAGTGTATTTTCCCTCCAGTATCTTGAATTACAAAATGGAATAGGTACTTTGGAATTTGAAATTTGAAATACAGAATGCAACAACTAATTTGTATTTTTAAAAATCCAATACAAATTACAGTATGGAATATGCATTCTAATAATTCAAGGACGGATCATTCACTGCAAATGGTCACGATAATATATTATAGTTATTCGACCAACACGGTGAAAAATATTTGTCAAGAGTTAACAATGTGTTGTTGAATTTTGAAAACTATTTGCTTGATTTAAGAAATCTTGATTTAACGATCGTATGTATGAACTACAAATATATGTTAAATATTAGGGCGATATTATCGGTCATGACCGTAGATGTTATACGGTTTGTCATTTCATCTAGGGAGCGGTATGTTCTATGCTTCTCAATACCCCATATACTGAGTTTGCTAATTCAACTCTACTAAGAAACACAAGTGGAAAATTAGTAGAATTAGAAAAGTTATACCTACGTGATCACAAGCTCAGTAGTCAATCCAATCGAGAACTCAAGGAGTCTCAACCATAGTACGGAGCTCATTAGTTTCAGTGCCTATGAACTTACATGGAAAACGTCGTGAACGCTGAGCTATCCGCTTTGTCCAACTATTTGATAAAAATTTTAACAACTAGGGTAACCTGGCCAATAGATGGACGGACCTCTTAAAAATATTACATTATATCATTTTCATATTTTTAGATATATATAAAAATATAAAATATACAAATGTAATTTTTTTCATTTTTTTTCATCAATTTTTCATTAATTATTCGCATTTATTTAGCTTGGTGATGGAAGGTTCTTTATGAGGATTTTTTTTTTACTAACAAAAACGTTCTCATTGTAGCGCCTCGCTACATCCTACCTGAGGAGACAGCCTGACGTCACCCTCAGGCATTTAGTATTTCGTTGCTGTCCTCTCACGGATATACCAACACAATAATAGAGGATTACATTTCGCGCCTCTACCGAATTATTCTATCATGGCGTCCTATCGCACAGGAGCCGTTGGCAGTTGATCAGCATCCGTTGTATCGAGCGCAACTGAGTTATCAAATCAATATTCATTGCACTTGTTGAGACTGACGCTTCGGCGCATAAATATATTACTAAATTGTTTATTCGTTTAGTAGTGATTTGTTACTCCCGACCATCGCAAATCCTACATCATGACATTTTTTTCTCCTTAGCGAGGCGCGGCGGGAGGGGGGGGGGCGAATTCTGTGTTATTGAAAGGTTTCAATATAGTTATTTTACGTCGGAATAATGCACAGATTAATAATAAAAGGAGAGAATGGGAGATATAGCTCAAAGACTCAATAGATAGACGTACAATTTAGCATTGACAAGACCACCGTGGTACATTTCTGTTCTCTGGAAAAATATATTTTCTCCAATACCTAATGTGAATCAATCGAGAAAAAACCATCATTGCATAATGATACATTGGTTTCCTCATTGGAATATTCATTGGAATACCTCATTGGAATAATAGAGGGGAAAGGGGGACCTTTGTTAGTCGCGCGCTAAAGCGCGCCCACATTTTGGGTGCGACTGATTGATACGCGTGGTACGATAGTGTGAAACCCACTTGGCGAGAACCTTGACGGGTCGAACCCACAACTTCCCGGGTTTTCTGTCATTATTCTACGTATGATAATTGACATATGACCGTTTGAAAAGAACAATATACAATCGCAAAAAAATCTCAAATAGAAATCTGAATTATCGACAAATTTTTTAGTTTCCATTTGTTAATGATAAAAAGAAGATTTTTGGAAGAAATTGACGAAGATTATGAACTCTTTTTTATCATAAGCGTTCCGTATAAAATTTCCATGAGGTTGAGAAATTGTTGGTTATTTTTTTCATCTTGAAATTTTTGTTGTGGGGAAACTCAAAAACCACTGCATCAATATAAGCCAAAATCTAATCCGGTGTAAGTTATATGGAGACGTATCGATTGATAAAAAAGAAAGTCAAATCGTACTATTCGTTTACGAGAGATCGTGAACCAAAATTTTGACCACGTAACATACCTAGCCACACACTCATACACACCCACACACACACACACACACACACAGATAGACATCTTATTTAAAACCGTCGGGAAACATCAGAAAGACCTTGAAACGTAGAGATATGACGGAAAATCGATTTTTCATTTTTGGCGGCCTTACAATAACTTCCCTATTCGGGAAGTTAATAAATAGTAGTTTTCATCCAATTCTTCATACAATATTCAATAAACGATGAAACCGTTTATCTATTGGTCAACTTCGCGCTATTGGTTATGTTACCCTAGTTACTGAAATTTGACAAGAGATTTATTTAATAAAAATAATTCAAAAAATAGATATGTTTATTCCGAATGACAAAACCATTTATTTGAAATTAATATATTCTGTATTCCATATGGCTGATCCTGTTGGTAGAAATTTTAATGGCAAAAGTTTGTCATGAACATTCGGAAAGGAATATTATTTCAAATATTTCAAATATTATTTCAAATTTCGCGCCTCGTGTGACATTTGTTTGAGCCACTTGGTGGCGTTCTGATTGACCGCTTGGGGGTCATCCTCTCTCGAGTTTGTTTATATTACACGCAGTTGACCAAGCCGGTATATGTTCATTGTACTGTTGTTGGAGTGACTGAAGAATTCATCACATCTTCAACAACGTCTGTGTCTGGAGAGAAATCTGGAGTGTCCAAAAATTAAGTGAATCATTTCATGTTATTATTTTTGAGATTCAGAGAACACAGTTTATTACGTTCAAGTCAATCAGCGAGCAGAATTCCATTTATTCCCAATTTCCTTGTCAGTGATTTTTGTGAATATGTAGTTCCAAGGAAAAAAGGATTGTCTTTTTCTTCGAATAGAATTCAATTGAATATATAAAATGATTCATGGAAGGAGTAGAGTTCACATTTTAGGCTGTTTTATGTGCAAAACAGTAATATAGTATCAGAAACGATCGAATTGGTCTCACTGAGTTTATTTACGTCGCCATAGTAGTCTTACTCCGCTGATGTTCCAATGCTAGTGCGAGTGCAACGACAACAGCCTTGAGACTCTCAGTTCTTGGTTTGAATTGGAATGGAAGTATTACCATTCTGCGAGATAAATGCAAATGTTTGAATTCCCGAACGATTACACCATAAAATTGTTACGTTCAAGGTAGTAATCATTATTCACTCCAATTTATGATTTATAAGAGAGACATCAGAACAAGAGTGATTTTAGAATCTAATTCCCTACGATATAATTATTCTACCATATTTCGATGATGGCTTCCCAGAGGAAAATTACCAAAAGCAATAAGAAGATTGAAAAGATGAGGACGGATAGTACCAGTGACGATTCGGACGATGCTGATGAAACGACTAATATGACCAGTTCTCCTGAGGAAAATTCTCGATTTGAGGATGGAGGAAGCACTGATGGACAGGAAGAGGAAGAAGATGATGAAGAAGAGGAAAAAGGAAAAGGAGGAGACAGAGAAGGAGAGCAGGCAGAAGACGAAGAGCAGGCAGAAGACGAAGAGGCAGCTCCTGAGCCGTTGGTACAACGAACTTCGTCAGTTGAAATAATTCGTGAGATTTTCCCCACACAGAAAAAGAGTACTAAGAAGCAGAAGAAAAGGGTCAAACATAAACAAATCTGTGAGAAAAAATTATGGCTTGATGGTCGCTATTATGAAGTCAACTATGAAAAATCAATCGAAAAGAGAAACAAAGCAGTCGTGGCTACGTGTAAAATTTGTGGTTCTGAGTATTCCGGTCGACTCAATGTTTCATCAAATTTCGTGAAACATCTGGAGGTACGTCAAACTCAAAACAAACAATTCAATTTCAATTAATTCCATCAATTAATTTAATCACTCAGTAATATTTCTAATTTGTGTCAGGCAATATTGAGTCTCAGAAATATAGAAATTTTCATAAGAGCACTGATCAATTTGGTAACTACTCAAGCGATAACTCAGCAGCGAGTGCAGAAACGTAATGAGCCGATTTTTTCATCTCACACGTTGGGTAGCAACGATCGGGAAATATTCAATAATTTTTTAGGTCTTGTGGTATTGCTCATGACAATTATTCATTATTAATTGCCCCCAGCTACAAAAAAAGGGCTCATGATATCCTTCTAGAATCACACGTTTTTTAAATCAATTTCTAATGATCCAAATTGTCGAGTTTCACTATCAGTCTCATTAGCCTTTTTCACGTCGTTATCAGATTGATATGAAAACATTGAGAAAATAATGAGCCATCAAATTCTCAGACTTGGGGCATCGAATTTTGAGACATTTTATGGAAAGTAAAGTGACGGTTTGCTCAATTCGAAGTGACAGGAGAAACGGAAAAATTTTCCATTATTTCATTATTTTCCATATTTCACGTATGAAAATGATTTTTTGTGTCACGGGACCTGAACATTAATATGCACACCTCGCCATGGAAAACATATCACCCTCCCCCGCGTCCTTGCCAACCTCGCATTCGACTCGGAAGGCAATCTTGCACGTGGGGGACGGTGATCTGTTTTCCAAGGCTCGGGCATGTAATGTACTATTATTGCAGCGCTCTCACCCTGAAGAATACGAAGATTATAAAAAGTATAAAGCTAAGAAAGCCGACTCTACCAGGGGGACCATCAAACGTACTACATGTAAATTTTCGCAGAAACAACTGGATAAAGATTTGACTAATTTCTTTGCCACAGGATGTGCTTCATTGAGGATAGTAGAGAACAAAAATTTTCAACAAAACTTTGAATGTGAATAAATGATATTTTATGTAATCGATTAGTGAACTCAAAAGAGATGCAGTGATAAATTTTCATTGCTCTGGTGTGATGTAATCGGCGTAGCTTGCATTTCAATCTACAGGATTCATCTCTATTAATCGATTGATGATACCTACTAAAAATTTCTCAGTCTTTGCTTTCACTAGCGAAAAAAATCACGAAAATTATTTCCGCAATGTCTTTCTATGGAGGAGCTTTCTACACTCCAGAGAAAAAAATCACGAAAGAATATCTCATAATTCACTTTCACTACAAAGTATAACTGGGAATATTGAAATGGTTCTTATGTTTACAGCTATGAAAATCAACGAGAGAGGCAAGAAATTGCAGATCATATCCAGACGAGAATTATCCCGAAGGATTAAGAAACGATTTGAACGAATGATAGTACATATTAAAGAGAAAATATCAGGCATCAAATACTTTTGCACTACGGCAGATATTTGGTCGAGTGGATCCCGAAGAGTAATGGGCATAACTCTCCATTGGGTAAGATATAGATAGAGTCTCAGTGATCTCATAATTCCGTCTATCACAAATTCACATTCACATTCTCATGTATTTCAGATTACAGATAGACCCTATCATCTTTGAGCAAAAATCAATGCCAATCGCCTGCAGACGCTTCGATGGAACACATAATTATACCTGAGTTGCAGGTATAATTTAGTCTATTCATAACGAATTTGGCCTTAATTCAGAAAATGTTGTCGCTACAGTGACGGATAATGCTTCTAATTTCGAGAAAGCATTTGAAACATTTGGTATGGTACCAGATGATCAGTGTTATGAAGGTAAATTCATTCTCTTTGTTGGAAAAAACGTGATAATTTGGTATTCTCTGGTATCTATATTGTCCAGTGGTGATATTATCCTGCAATTCATTGTTGAGAAGTATGAGAAAATTCAGTATAAAATTCCAGCGCTTTCGCCGCGGATAAATTTTATGGTATCTTGTTAATTTTTATGGTAGACGCACTTTTTTGCACGCTGTTATTCGTAGAAATTGGTGAATGAACATATTCAATAGTTGAAAATTAATAGAACAATCAAAGACATTTTACGACCGGTATATTGAACATCTATATCCCGTGTGTATTCTAGGTCCGTGTGCCTCCGAATTTTTTAATTTGGGCATTGATAATTATTCAATTATTTCCCTCATATAGAGGTCCAGAAAGTCGATGGATAGCATATAGCATCCCGCTTTCCAAGTAATTTATGCCTTAAAAACATCTAAGGTTGACGGAGTAGAATAGCCCAAGGGATAATATAGATGTTGAAAATTAATAGGTTGTGATTTTTCTACACATCTTATTGCATGGGGATTTCATCAATAAGATTTGTCGGTATAAATTCATTAAGTTTTTTCTTATCCTCAATTTCTTCAAGGAAAAAGTCAAGGAAAACAAAGTGGAAGAAAGGGAGTATTTATGACGAAAACTTTTACGAATTAATTCTTAACGATATCACTTGCATAGAAAACCAAAATGTGCGGGCCTAAGTGGATAACAATCAATCTTTCCCCACAGAAGAACACGAGGTCTATCCAGCTCAGCCGGGGATTGATCTTGACGAAGATGATAATGAAGAGATCTCAAAGGAGTGGACAGTCCAAAATTTAGACGAAGAACATCAACTCCCTGCTCATTTACCCCTCCAGTTACGCGGTGCGGATCATACTCTAAGTTTGTCTGCCACTACAGATTCCGAAAAAGCAATAAAGAAAGTTCCCGAACTATTGGAAATTCATGAGAAAGCTCTGGGAAACGTTTCGAAACTATGAAAACTTATGGGAAGCCCTAAGAAACGAGAGAAACTCACAAAAATTTGTTGGACACGCGCTACGTCGCCCCGTCAAAACAAGATGGAATTCGCTGCATAAATCGCTCCTTTAACTATTAAGTATCCAAGACAAAATCGAAGAGGTCAGCAAGAAAATGAATATCGTCAACCCTCCTGACTCATCCGATTTTGAATACATCACGATGTTCACCACATGTATGGAGCCAATTGCATCCGCAATTTCTCTTCTCGAAGGAGATCAAAAGATTTATTACGGGGAATTATTGCCAACGCTTCTTACCGCGAGACGTAAATTACAGCAAATTCTCGATTCCGCTGGATCCATTCTTTGCCATCCTCTCTTAAGAGGATTGCTGTCATTACTCGATACAAGGTTTGCGGATATGTTTAATATTCAGAATGGTGGTGAACTCACAGCCGTAGCTGCATTTTCTTACCTGAAATTGAAGGACAAGTGGCTGACTTGCTTTTCTCGGGAGAAGAGAGAGGAAATTCTTCACCTTATTAAGCGAAAAACTCGCGAAATGTTGAGAAATGAGACTTTGGACCCCCCTGAGAATCATTTAGAAAGATAGCTGTCAGACTTCTATGATTTTGGTGAACCAGCTGAGCCAGAAGAACCCATCAGGAATCATAATACACACATCGACATTGAAGTCGAAATGATGAAACACCTTGCAGATTCAAGAACTGATATTCCAATGCTTGATAGCTATCCAATTCTTAAAAANGGGGGGGGGAGTCCAGCGGACGCGTGGAGTTGATAAGTACCATGAGTACCAATTAAAATTACCCTGTTTCTTCTATCAACATGAATCATAATTAGTTTTTATAGCAGTAATGATTGATGTGATTTTCCGATTGTAAAGCTGTTATAAATCTTGAGATTGTTGAAAGGTAATTGATGTTGATTGTTTATGGATTATAAGTTACTGTTCTAATTCGGAATTTTCAAATTTGAAATTACTAATTACTGCTATAATCCGGAATTTTGGAATTTGAATTACCAATTACTGCTGTATTTAACAATTGTTAACTTTGAATTACCCATTATCATTGTAATCTCGTGTTCCCCAATGCATATTACCGATTTCTTCTGCAATTCGCAACGAATAATGACAAATAATTGATTGATATTAGCATCTGCAATTTATCGATTCTTATCACTAATTCTTCTTGTAATTCGTCATTGAATGAGATGGAGTACTCAACCTTCCAATTTCTATTCAGTCAGCTGTAAGTTATCATATATTATTCTATTTAGCGCCTTCTCAACCGGAAAGTGAAACTGTCGTTGTTATTAAGTATTTTTTCTTATAAATTTTCAAACATCAAATAAAGTTTCATAATATGTTATTGAATTAATCTATTATTGTCGTATTCCATGAACTCACGGTGCTATAATCTCAAATATCTTTTTAATTACTTTGGTTTGAGAAATAAAATGCTAAAATATATGAAAAATCTCAGTGGAATAGTTTTAGAATATTTATCCGCCCAACACTGATCAAAAGGCCGTAAAATTCATGAAAACAAATCAAAATGGAAATAAAAATAATTTTAATCAAAGAAATTTTCAAAAGGAAAACCAAAATTAAAAAAATCAAAATAATGGTCAAAGTGGTAATAAAATCCAAAATAATCGTGAAAATTTCCAAAATAACAATGTTAATACAAATTCGAATGCTACTTGTCAAATTTGTAATAAACGTAGTCACTCCGCAAAAACATGTTTCATTCATTCAGGAAATCAAAGTTCCAGCAATTTGTTTTGAAAAGTTTGTAAAAAAAGAAATCATACAGCAAAAACTTGCTCTTTATTAAACAAAAATCCTCAAAGAAATCAAAATAAATGTCAATTATGTGACAACTTTGGCCATACTGCCGATAAATGTAGCGGTGGATCAAGCCAATCGAAGTCCAATAGTAATGTAACTTATCGTTATTGTAAACGAACGGGACATGTTTCAGAAAATTGCCTATTTTTGGCACAAAGGAATTCGCGAAACCAGAGATCATCTTTCCCGACGGGCGCGGGGAAAGATGCATTCACCCAGCATCCGGTAACAATGGTACAGGAATCGGAGTTGAGCGACGACTCCCTGTAATTTCAGTACAATATAAAAATAATGATGATATTTCGTATTTAACAATCGGGTATAATAAAAACAATCAAGAAATTAAATTAATGCTAGATTCGGGTGCATCACCAAATTTAATTAAAAATAAATTCGTTGAGGAAAATGTACAAATAGGTAAATCTAACATAATAGAGTTACACCGTATCTCTAAGATTCCTATGTTTACTCTTCGTAGCATTAATATGGATGTATTAGGAAAAGTAGCATTATTTCATGTCGTACCCGACGAGATGCGAATTCCTTACGCGGGTTTGTTAGGATCTAATTTCTTTAAAACTACGGGAGCGATAATTGATTACACAAATCGATATTTAGAAATTAATGGAAAAAAGTACCGGTTTGAACGAGTTAATTATGTAGATGATAATATTAGATACATTGCTCTGCGCAGTGAATCAGCGTTCTATATAAGAGTAAAAAACAAAGAAGTTAAAGAGGGCTACATCCCTCGATTGAAAATTTGTAAAGGTGTGTATGCAGGCGATTATTTGGTACATAACCATCAGGGCCGCGCATACATGCGTATCTATAATACCACGTACGAAAAGGTTGGAATAACAATTCCCACTTTGAGAATACGTGAATGTGAAAGTGTACTCGAACCAATTGATCAGGATAATCATATGGATCTTCAAAAACCTAGCTATTCTGAAGTTGTAAAGAAAATTGTTTCTCATGTAGGAGAAATTGAAAATAAAGATAGATTGACTAAAATTAAAGAATTATTAAGATTAGATGATTTGGGGGTAGAAGAGAAAAATCATATAGAAAAATTGATTAAAAAATATTCTGATAGATTTTATATCCCTGGTGAACCTCTGGGGTCAACCAGTGTTTATCAACATAAAATTCCAGTAAATTCCGACCTTCCAATTTCGTTTAAACAATATAGATTACCTCATTCGACTAAAGAAGAGGTTGAAAAACAAATAGAATAACTCTATAAAACGGGAATAATTAAACTATCGGAATCTCCGTATAATAGTCCTGTATGGGTCGTTCCAAAGAAATCCGCTTCAAAGGGTAATAAACGGTGGCGTGTTGTCATCGATTTTCGTCAATTAAACGAGAAAACTATTACCGATGCTTATCTCCTCCCTAATATAACAGATATTCTTGATCAATTGGGGGGATCTGTATACTTTTCTGTTTTCGATTTAGCGTCTGGATACCATCAAATTGAAATGGATCAAAAAGACCGCCATAAAACTTTTTTTTCTACTCTAAAGGGTCATTGGGAATTTAACCGAATGCCTTTTGGTCTAAAAAATGCACCAGCTACGTTCCAACGATTAATGGCTACGGTTTTGTCTGGATTGCAGGGTACGTCAATGTTTGTATATCTTGACGACATTATTGTGTTTGCGAGAGATTTAAAAGAGCATGAAGAACGTTTTGAAGCATTAATGCAACGTTTAAAGAAAGCAAATTTGCAATTACAACCGGATAAATGCGAATTTTTGCGTCCGGAAGTAAATTATTTGGGTCACATCATTAGCAATAAAGGTTTAAAACCTGACCCATCAAAATTAGATGCGGTAAGAAATTTTCCAATACCTAAAAAACAAAAAAATATTCGTGCCTTCCTCAGATTAACGGGATATTATAGGCGTTTTATTAAAATTTCTTCAAAAATCGCGAAACCGCGTACGAGATTGCTTAAAAACGATGTAGAGTTCGTTTGGTCTCCAGAAGCTGCGAAAGCTTTTCAAACTCTTATGGAAGCTCTATGCACAGCTCCTATTTTGCAATACCCAGATTTTTCAAAACCCTTCGTAATAACTACTGATGCTTCTGGCATAGCTATAGGCGCAGTTCTTTCTCAGGGGGAAATAGGTAAAGATAAACCTATTGCCTATTACTCTCGAGTTTTAAGGGGTGCGGAGCCTGGTTATGACACTTATGAAAAAGAAGCGTTAGCAATTCTAGAGGGAGTGAAAAATTTCAGACCTTATGTTTATGGTCATAAATTCACTCTGGTCACAGATCACAAACCATTAGTTTGGTTCAGGACTGCAAAAGAATTCAATAGGCGAATTTTAAAATGGAGACAGAAATTAGCTGAATATGACTATAATGTCATATATAATCCGGCAAAAATTAATTTAAATGCGGATGCGTTATCACGTAATCCTGTCGAACCTGTCAACGTAATTACTCGTGCTCAAAAGAAAAGGGCCAAGGAAACTCTCAGTCCTGAATTGCAAGAAATTCTCGATATTTTAAATGAACCGGATGATAAAAAAATGATTAATAGAAATAACTCAAAAATTGGTGAAATTCCGAATAAATTGAACGGTGAAATCCCGAATAAATTGAACGGTGAAATTCCGAATAAATTTGAAAAAGGTGCAATTCCGAATAAATTGAACGGTGAAATTCTGAATAAATTAAATGATGAAATTCTATTTCATTCTTCAATGACTAAAAAGAAAAGAGGCAGACCGCCTAAAAGAGTATTGAACTCTGATGGTGGAATTGATAATAATGAGGAGAATGAAAACTCCTAATATTTGAAAGTCAATAATTCATGTGATGGAAGTTAAACAGATGATTCAAACACTGGATCTGAATATTCTGAAACTGAAGAAATTGAAAAAAATAAACGTTTTATTACTATTTCAAAAGAATTAATTATTTATCGGAAAGATAATATTCTGTACTTCCTCAGAGGGTAAACCTCATCTGAGGGTGAACCTCATGAAGGTGCCAGAGAAATTAAAAAATTGAATAAATTACCTATGATTAAAGCAATACGCCCAGGTGGGATTTATAAACAGAGAATTGGAAAAAATTTCCATTATACCTCTATTATTAAAGGATAAAGTGAGGAATCAAACCTCACAATTAAAAAAAATTTCGATGAAAGTTCAAATAATTTGAAAGAAGTTTTGAAAAATTATAAAATTCAGACAATTTCGATAGCATATTCGAAATATATGAATAATATACTATTGCTACGTCCGAACGACGTACAATAATTTTTTTTATGTATAATAATTTTTAATTATTAATAACTGATGGAATATTTCATCAGATCAGTTAACATACGAATAAGACATGCGATCTCGATATGTGAGAACATTATGGGTGGCTTCACAGGTGTATTCGAATTCGAATCTTTCCACCGAGTAACCGAATCTTATGAATTATTGTTATTATCGATGCTGAAATATTATTGGGAAATCTGGAATTTTAATCAATGCATCTGGTAGTNGAATCTTTCCACCGAGTAACCGAATCTTATGAATTATTGTTATTATCGATGCTGAAATATTATTGGGAAATCTGGAATTTTAATCAATGCATCTGATAGAGGAAAATATTCTATAAATAATGAAATTTAGATCGAGATTTTTGGATTATTAGGAAACCCAAAAATCTCGATTGAAGTTGGGAAATATTTTAGTAAAAGAAGAAAGAAATGAAAGAAGAGAAAAGGCATCGCTGTTGCGAAGAGCCTTATCATCGGAGGTTTCGGATGTCCGTACGGACATCGGCGATATCCCGAACGTAATCATCATCTTCCCCCCTTTCCGCTATAAATTCTTAACCTCCTGCCTACACGTATCAAACAAGACGTTCCTTGTTCTCTTACCCCCACCTCCTAGGCAGATCACGCGACACACGCCGGTGAGCTGTGATTCCCCCTTAAAACCCACCACGCGACTATACACTCATCCCCCAACTCTCAATACTAATTAAAAAAGTGCCATACGATGGACACACACACAATTAACCCTGACACCTAAAAGTTAACGCTTAGGGCGTTAACAAGACAGTCCCGGCGTCACCATCAACAAAGACGGATCAAGGAATATTAAGTGAACTCCAAATGAACTACAAAAGTGAACTCCAAGGATTACTAGTGGTTTCCTATCATTTTTAATTATTGTGATATTTTCTTGGTTTATTGTGACTAAAAAAAAACATATTTATCTCCCAAGTAATTTCCCTTCAGGAAATTACAATAATCCATTGTGATTAGTGGGAATTAATTAAATCTTCCCTAAGTTTCCTTCAGGAATTTAAAAATGAAACAATAGTTTTTTTTCTCTTCAACAGTGATTTCTTTAAAATAAAACAATAATTTTGAAACAATAATTATTTATTTGAAAAGTGATTTCTTCGAAAATAAAACAATAGTTTGTTTGTTTGAAATAATAATTATTTCCTTAAAAGTGATTTCTTTGGAAATTAAATATTTCCTCATTTATTTGGGGAATAATTCGATCAATTAATTGTTAAATATTGAAATCAATTGGTCTTATTATTTCAAATTTTTAATTTGATTTATCAAAATTCTAATTCACTTGTGTTTTCGCAGAGTTATATGATTTGATTTGGATTGGTCGGAAAAATCTGATATTATTATTTTGACCTCATCTTCTGTTGACCTCATCTCAGACAATTGGCATACATCACTATTGTCATCTCAGACAATTGGCATCTACATCACTATTGTCATCTCAGACAATTGGCATACATCACAATTGACATCTACATCACTATTGTCATCTCAGACAATTGGCATACATCACAATTGACATCTACATCATAATTGTCATCTCAGACAATTGGCATACATCACCATTGGCATCACAATTGTCATCTCAGACAATTGGCATCTACAACACAGTTGGATCTTCCTCTGTTCCAGGCCCTCCAAATCCTCCCTTTCAATTGATTTGATTTCCCGAGACCCCAAAAAGCAGTTATGTGAGTCGATTATAATTTCTTTATTGGTTTAAAAGGACAGATTCAAATTCAATAACGAGTTTGGCAATAAGGAAACGATAATAAGATTTCTTGAATAAATAAGAATTTAAAGAAAAATACATTTTCCTTCAGACTAACAAAATTAAAATTTCGAAAGAAGTAAGATTTTCTTTGAGAAATAAATTGAAAATTTAAGGAAGAAATAAGATTTCTTTGAATAAAATGGGAAAATTTAAGAAAGAAATAAGATATTCTTTGAATAAAATTGGACAATTTAAGGAAGAAATAAGATTTTTTTTTGAGAATAAAATTGAAAATTTAAGGAAGAAATAAGATTTCTTTGAATAAAATTGGAAGATTTAAGAAAGAAATAAGATATTCTTTGAATAAAATTGGACAATTTTTGGAAGAAATAAGATTTTCTTTGAGAATAAAATTGAAAATTTAAGGAAGAAATAAGATTTTTTTGAATAAAATTGGAAGTTTAAGAAAGAAATAAGATTTTCTTTGGATGAAATTTGGCCAATTTCGGAGGAAATAAGATTTTCTTTAAGAATAAAATTGAAAAATCTAAAAAAAATCAATATTTCAATAGATGTTTTAAAAATTAGTCTGGGAATTTAGTTAACGGTCTTAGAAATAGATATTTTGGGGAAACTAGATTTTCTCTCTGTAAGAGGAAAGTAGAAAAAAAATAAATAATGAATAATTAAATTCTTTTTCATAAACGGAAATAAAAAAAAGAAGAATCACAATTCATCTATTTCCTGCTCGAACACATAAATAATAAGTTCGTTTAAATTTTTATAAAAAGGGAGAATTATCAAAGTGACTCATCTGATCACTTACAAAAAAAAAAAAATTGTAAATTGATTGATTGAGAAATAATTTCCTCATATTTATTATGAAGGTCATTTACCTTTTTGACCCCAAATTAAATTGTAGAATCAATATTCCAGCAAACACTCGTATTGTTTTAATTTTTAATTCCAAACCAGATTGTACAACGATTATAATCTTTGATTAAGGAATCGTTGTAAAAATAATTAAATTCTCTGTTAGAATTGAGTTGTTTGCAACCCCCTAAATTAGAATCTTCCCTCCTCCCTTTGTTATTCTCGATGATAAAATCATTGTTCATTTTCTGAGAAGAACTCATGTGAACTCAGAGAACAAAAATGAGAGAATACAACATATATAATCAAACCCAGAATTGATGAAACAAAAATAAAAATTCTTATTATTTCAATTATATTTGAACAACCGCAAATTAATTCTCAGTCAACCAATAATTTGAAAAATCAATCCATTGTCAAAAT
>NW_021680458.1:204098-259170 GCF_001412515.2 Diachasma alloeum | reverse complement strand
AATTGTAAATTGATTGATTGAGAAATAATTTCCTCATATTTATTATGAAGGTCATTTACCTTTTTGACCCCAAATTAAATTGTAGAATCAATATTCCAGCAAACACTCGTATTGTTTTAATTTTTAATTCCAAACCAGATTGTACAACGATTATAATCTTTGATTAAGGAATCGTTGTAAAAATAATTAAATTCTCTGTTAGAATTGAGTTGTTTGCAACCCCCTAAATTAGAATCTTCCCTCCTCCCTTTGTTATTCTCGATGATTAAATCATTGTTCATTTTCTGAGAAGAACTCATGTGAACTCAGAGAACAAAAATGAGAGAATACAACATATATAATCAAACCCAGAATTGATGAAACAAAAATAAAAATTCTTATTATTTAAATTATATTTGAACAACCGCAAATTAATTCTCAGTCAACCAATAATTTGAAAAATCAATCCATTGTCAAAATAAAATTAATAACTTGTAATTTTTTTATGAACATTGGGAATTGATTAAAGAAAATCATTAATTTTTCTTCAATAATTCTGTTGTCATTTATTTCTAGAAGTAATCAAAAGTCACCTCGCCATCCTAAGCTATTTCCTTTGGTAGGCTTAAAAAGGCAAATTTTAGTCATATTTTCTCGATTTATCTATTAAGATACATTGAAAATTCATGACGTAACACCATGGTCTGAGATTCTTCCGTCCATTGAAGAAACATTTAAAAATAAAAATATTAAAATTATTTTATGTCTCGGTACTGTCAAATATGTACCTATTGAAAAACGAAACGCAGTTTTTTACGAGATGCATTGCTCCCGTATTGGAGGACACAAAGGGGTATCGAAAACTTACAATCGAATAAAAAATAGTTTGTTATGTCCAGAGAAGGATTTTAGCGTCGAATGGACATGTTTTAATTGTCACATTAAAATCAAAGCTAAAATTATTGAATTTTATAATTATTGGACGACGCAAAGTTTTATACTCTTTCCTTTGTTTAAAATATAAGGGGAAAAGGGCTTGATTTAGGGATAGGGCTTGAGTTGAGACAAATTTCTAATCAAGACATTTGGAGTTGTAATGAGAATCAAATTTGAATTAAAATATATTTTGTATAATTACTCGGTTTACAAAAACATGAGCGTGATTTTACAGAAATCTAGGTAGCTAAAATTCCTATCCCTGGAATTATCTGAAGGATTCAAATTTGGGTTTACAAATTTTGTTACTCACAATTCGGTCTGTTATTTATAAATTATTTGATGTACTTGTAGATCCCTGGGTAAATCCGTAATTTCCTCACCGGCAATTAGTCGCGCTAAAGGCTATTATGGATACTTTCACGGAAACACTTTCTTCTACTCGTTGATATTTTAATGAATTTTTGGCAGTTGAAGTTGAAGATTTTAAGAGTTTGGTTGAGACTGTCCACAACGCGTTACAATAAACGAATTCCTTATTTGCAAGAAAAGTCACCACTCTCGGTTAAAGAAATTTTATTCCCGGATAATTTCAATTGTTCGTAACTTACTATTAATTCAGTACTATCCCGTGTAGTCGAAGGAAGGATTGAAAAACCGGACCGATTAAATGAACTATTTCCACCAGAATTGTTACTGCTCCGTCGCTGCTTCAAGACTGTTTTTGATTTTTCTGACATTTTTATATGAATTTTGGGGTCACTTGTCACATGGGCTCCAACGAGTCCATTTTTAATTGGTGGAAAATGTCGTATGACTTTTCCCACTCTTTTGATTTTCATGGGGAAGTAGTTCATTCAGTTTTTGGGGTCTTAATTAATCGGTTTGCAATCATTCCTTCGCGCACGAATCTTAGTATTGGGTAATTGGGGCATGCTGAGTGTGTCATTTCATCACTTTTGAACTCGTTTCCAGTGCCTTTGGAATTTTTAATTGAGTTCAAGTGATGAAATGTACTCAATTTAGCTTACAATTGTGGGTTTGGTTCTCAATTACATGTAACTTATAGTTATGATCCTATATAAAATTTATTCTAGTCTTAAATTTCTAGTATAAAATTTTTGGACATTACAAGTTATTATTGGGAAAATTTAAAGAAAGATGTTCAAAACCGAATTCAACAATGTGCGGAATGTCAATTGAAGAAACTAGTCCGCGTTAAAACCACACAACCGATGTTCATTACGGATACTCCGGTCACGGTTTTCGACAAAATTGCGATGGACATTATAGGGCCTTTACCCAAGACGGTAAATAATAATGAATGTATTTTGACAATTCAGGACCAACTTTCTACATATTCAATGGCAATTCCATTAGGAAATCAAAGAGCGGAGACGATAGCGGATGCTTTCATAAAACGTTTCATTTGTGTCTTCGGCTCCCCTAAAGTTTGTTCAACTGATCAAGGTCGAAATTTCATTAGTACCATGATGCAAAGAATTAATAAACAATTCAGAATGAAGAAATTACACACTACTGCATTCCATCCACAATCGAATGGATCATTGGAACGTTCACACCATGTATTGGTATTTGGTAAAACGGCTCGGCTTCCGTCTGAAGAACCATTACATGAGCTTGATAAATTGCCTACTTATGATAAGTATATTGAGAATTTGGTCAAACCATTATCGGAAACTAGAAAACTTGCATATGAAAATTTGATTGATTCTAAGTACAGATCAAAACATTATTATGATCGAAAGATCAACCCCGTAAATTTTCAAGAGGGTGATAATGTCTTTCTATTAAGTGGACCAAAACCAGGAAAACTGGGTGACCAATACGATGGTCGTTTCAGAGTTTTAGAAATTTTTTCCCAACGGGAATGTAAAAATTTCAATAAAAAATAAAACTAAAATTGTTCATCCAAATAGATTGAAAATATCTCAACTAGTCGACAATAAGAAGAAGATTAACAGAAAACAAAAGAAAGATATTTCAAGTGATTCTGACTTAGACTATGTGCAATGAAATCTAATTTTTTCTTTCTTTTTTTCTCTCTCTTGTCCATTTCCAAATGAATTAATTTCGTTTGTTCAATTTTCTTTGATTACAGAGAAGATGATTCTCTTAAAATTTTTGATACTGACAGTAATGTGGAATTATATGTCTGCAATAATTAGGTATGATTGCGGTAGTAATTCGCTCAACGTTACTACAATCTCATTACTCGATATCGATGATTGCGATATCGAGGAAGAAGAGGTTACTACTTCTTAGACACATGTATATATGATACAATTGGATAAATTCACTCATACGAGAGTATTCCAATGTAAGATTGAAATGAGTCGGTTTACTATTGCGGCATGCGCTCCCATGTCTCAATAGTTGACAATGCTCATGCCGAGTATTTTCAATATCTCTCGGAAGATGCGTGCATGGTTGCCCATAACCATGGCACAATCCAAATAGGGAATACTATGGTTACCGGAATACAACCCAACACAACTACGACAAGTAGTATCACTTTAACGGGTACAGTAAATAATAATGGTCGTTGTGACGAGGTTCAATATTCAGACCTCTTTGATTCGTATAAAGCAGTTTTTGTATTGGGTGTTGTTCGAATCTCATTAAGATCAGGAATGGCTAGAGTGGGGGTAGATAATGGCAAAATTTATCTTTCTTCAGGTCATGCTTATAGATTAAGAGACGGTAAATGTATTGACGCAATAGGAGGATATTCGTTCTGGGAAACACTACCTTCAACAGCTTATTGTCAAGAAAATTTATTCTCTATTCTTCAGAAAGGCATGGCTCATAAAATAATTTCAAAAGGCGATACTCTTTATTCAGTTACTTTGAAAGATGTTAGCTTCACTTTTTCAAAACAAGGTGTTGATAATGCTTGTAGCCTGAATTTGATAAGAACCGAATATCCAAAGATATTTATTATTGAAACTTAGAATATTGAAGATTTTTCACGAAACCTTGCAGTTTCACTAAATACTGACAACATGGATTTGCTCATGTATGTCAACGCAAAATTTGTTCATGTTGAAAGATATATCAGGACTCAAATGCGTGGCTTGTATAGAGATGTATTACGCCACCAACGTAACTTGGAACGAGATGTATTGAGAAATAGCTTAGCAATTGCGTCGACTATGCCTGATGAATTTGCATTTCGTTTTATGAAGGGTCCAGGTTACATGTCGGTATTAGCCGGTGAGGTTATTCACATAGTTCAATGTATACCTGTAGAATTAAAACTACGAAAACCGGAACAATCTTTCAATCGTTTACCAGTATTGCGAGGAAATGAGAGCGTTTTCCTGACACCGCGTATCCATGTTGTTGTAACACAAGCCACACAAATTCCATGCAACTCTCCTTTACTTCAGTTTTATCGTCTGGCGAATACTTGGTATAAGTTGATGCCGCAACCGATTGAGACGATGCCACCCGTCCAGATCAAGCCGAACGTCAAGGTGACATCCAAGTACCAAAATCCGAGTCATCTGGCTATTAGCGGGATCTATAGTGAGGAAGATCTCGAGAAAATGCGGGATCGTATTATGTTCCCGTTGGAGAACACCGCAGTTCTCAATCAAATAGCACAAACAGTCGCAGGGAATGGAACTAATTATGCAGCGCCATCGGTGTTCAACATATGTGATGAGAATTCTCTTGAAAAACTAGCTGAAAGTACGTGGGAAAACACATGGGGTCGATTTGTCAGTTTCGGCTCCGTCAGCGCCGGATTAATCGGAGTCTTCATGATTATCCGAGCATTAAAACTTCTCGTGGATACGATTATCCACGGGTATACTCTGCATATGGTCTACGGATGGTCTATCCATTTGGTAGGAGCTATTTGGGATTCAGTTACGAATCTACTCTTACATTTGGCGAAGTCAGCGGAAAATCCAGAGAATAAAGATGTTGAAATGAGAAACATCATTGAAGCATCTGCCCCAGAAGACGATGGAACTCGTGAGAGGGTTTATCCATATATTGAGAAACCTCTAAACAACGAAGAAACAAGACACTTCGTTTAATGATGAAGAAGGAAGACAACCTACACTGTAGCTGTCGATAAGCAACAACTGGTCAGGATCAGGGAAACTATGGAGCGTCACGACTGGGCTGCTGCATTCCACGTTGACTGCATCCACTATTCTGATGCGAGGGATCTCAACTTCAAGTCTACAAAAAAACTTGTAATAATTAGACAAGTAAGATTTAGATATTTCCTACTATTAAATAAAAAAAAAGTTTCATTTCAAATTTTTTTTTTACGTCGTTGTCGTTCTTTAATGTCACTCGTACTTCCGTCTAATTGCGGGGGTGTGACATCCGTCAGAAAATTCACTTAAGTTCATTTTCTTTTATCATATTTGAATTGTCAGTATAAAAGAGAGAACGTTTGAAACCCAAAATTATCTTCTATGACCGGGGAATGACCTCTCAATGATTGGTATGTTTCGGAAGCAAACATCTGTGAAAGATTAAAAAAATGTGTCTCAACGGTAAGATTTTCCCAAATAAGGGGAATATCAGCTGTGTAGTATCAACTGCACTCTAAACACTCGAGTCTAATCTTGTCCTCCTAATCACACGCCTTCCGCGTATGACCTAAAAGAGGGCAAGAAACTGTGAAATCTAAAAACGGAAAAATGTTGATTATTAATTCTAACCGTGGGTCCAAATTGCGTACTCCTCACAACGAATGTTTGATTAAAACATAGAACAACGTCTCTCATTTCCCACGTGGAGGAAACGAGATAAACATTAGAACATCTGTGACACAAAATAGTGAACTGCATGATGCAGTAAAATAATTCGGTAACGAATAATTTTATAATTTTAAAATGAATTCAAGAACTAGAATTACTCTATTTTGAAGAATATAAAAATAATGTAAAGGAAAGAAATATTTTTATGTTGAACTAAATTACAATTTTCTCACAAAAGAGATGAGAATCATTAAATAAATTTCATGAAACTTATGAATGATTAACTTCGAAAATTATTGAATAATTCGATTGATCTCAGAAGAATTCTTAAATTGTTTCTAAATAAGAAGAAAAAAACAAAGAGATTAACATTTATTCGAAAATATGTCGATGAGAATTGTGGAGGGAAGATATGGGCATTCCGAAAAATAACTCTCATTGGTAGTTAGGGAATAGAAAAGACCTCCTACACCCCAAAAACATCTTCATGTGGAGAGATGGAGTTGATCTTCGGTGTTGATTCGGCTAGAGTCATTTGTAATTGGTCCCCGGAATTTCCCTATGCACTCCGAGGGTACACCCTCCTAATCAGTGTATAAATACACGTGCACGATAGCTGCACGGTAGTAGTTGTTGTTGTTGTTCGGGGACTCATCAGTCTGAGAGTTAGACAGTCAGTCTACTCCAGGTTTTATTTGGACACGGTTCCAATTTTATTATCGACCTTGTAAGGCGATATTTTAAGTTTTTAGTGACTAATTAATAATTTAGTCTTCACGAGAAACTTTTTAATTTAGTCTTTCGTGGCTAAACTTTTCATTTTTCAAGTCTTGTAACTTTTTTGAATTATTCCATTCATTTTATTAAGAAAGTCTTAAGCTCAGTGTGGCAGTAATTGTAACTAATAGCATATAAGTTGTGACCGACTGCAGAACATCGAATGTAAGTTAAAATTTTGTAATTATAATTTTTCTTATTATTTTGTTAAAATATAGATTCTATTGAGTCAATTTAAACTGCTTTAAAATGCTTTTTCATTTTACCTCAAGTGAATCCTTTTTCAGAATTTTACTTCTAAATTCTTTGGGGTTAGAATTTTCAACAAAGGAGACCTTATTAATTAATGGGTTTAGTCTAGGAAGTATATTCTTTCATTTTTTTTTTTTGTAAATTTAGATTCCTTTGAAATCGTTCATAGATTTAATTTCTCAAATGTTAAATTGTAATTAAACGAAGTTGTGTCAAGTGACCCATTCTTGACGTAACAATATAAATCTGATGGAAATATTCAGTGCAACAGAAGAATAAATATCATTGGGGTTCATTATGCAAATATAATTGATGTTCAATAACTTTTTCGAAATAAAATATAATGGAAATAGGATAGTGTAAATAAAATTATAGGAAGAATGAAATTCTAAAGGAAATTCCTACATACTAAATTGTAACTTGAATTTCAAATAAAACGAGTGAAACTGATATAATAATGAGTGAAGGATATCGCCCCATGTGTTGGAAGAAGGATTGGGGTTGATGATGGAGCTGGGAGACGAAGGAATCACAACTGAAGTCAAGGGTTTATTTAGCACACATGCCCAGTCAATACCCGCAAGTCTTGGCGTGAAGTGCTCTGCGTTGTTGAAATCTGTGGAAGAACTCTTTGTGAATATATGGAATACCTAATTTTTAATAGTCGTTATTATCATTGTATGAAAATTCTCTGCAATTGCATGCAAAATTGTTGCAAGCGCAAATATGGTCCAGGAATGTTTTGCAATGACTTCCACAAACTCTCATTACCAGCCTGAAATTTAATTAACATATTATATTTAGACTTAACATTAAACGTTCAATGTTTTCGAAAGAGGTTTTTTATATATAATGGCTACAGAACCAGTTGAACGATAAAATTTTATCCCATTTATGGAAAAAAAAATCTTGTGCATGAAGAGTTATGTTCTTCACAGATGATATTTTTCACCTTAGAAATATCATTCCTGTGCCAACATTTGATGTAATAAAGTTTGCAAGTGTCATCCCAAATATTGAAAATTGTTATGGGAAATCCTAACAAAATAGAAATCTATTCAGCCCGGATAATTTCCGAGCGATAGACATGAAAATCGTCATGAAAGAAATTAAATGTTTATAATTATCCGGAAATTACAGCGAAAAAAGGAAACATTTTAGCTTCCATTGAGCAGGAAATTCTGGCCGCTTGGTGATCCCACTCGCACCCTCCAGTTTATTTGTCATCACACGAGAACAATGACTTTGAAATAGAGGAAACTGACTATTTACTAGGAGGAATATCTCTCAAAAAGTTGTATTTCTAATAATGGTATTTTTTAATTTTTCATAATTTATCAAACATGAAATTTTGCTTCATAACGATTGATAGAGGATGGGCGAATGAAAAGGCCTCAAAATACTTAATTAGAAGTTCATTTCAATTCTTTGCAATTGCAAATATTCCTATATTATTGAGGAGAGAATGAGTAATTTTTTCTTCCTTAGAGTCATTCTAAAATAGGGCCCAGCAAAATACCCTGGGTAATTACGAAGTAACACGCACAAAAAAAATTTAATAGAACAACTTAGCGGATTCGATGGAAAATTTTATAAGATTGCAACTGAATTATTTTACTTCATTGTCGATTCTATTGAAAAATGACGGAGCTTTACTGCGATTTTCCAGTTATTAAAAATTGCCAACCTAAACAATTTTATTGAAAATCCGTAGGATTTTTTGCTTTTCTACGGATTTTCCTATTGTGTCATTCTCAATACTAATTCCTCAAAATAAATTCTTCGGAATTTTTTCATTCCATCCTGTTATATATTGGATCCGCTCATGCAAAAACTAATAGAAAGTTGTATGGAAACACAATAGAATTTCTCAGCGAATTCACTAGTTTTTTATGTGAAAATTTTGATACATGAAATTTTTTCAACACATCAAAGGTGGATGTAAATGAACCATTTAGCTCGACCAGCCTGCTGCGCAATCTTCACAGCATTTGCACTCGCATCTTCAAGGGGTTTGAACTCGTCATTCTGTCTCTTACACTTCTCCAAGATTAATGATCGAGTGAGGGATTCCATCAATGCTGTGGTTAGAGTCTGTCCATGGATTTGACAAGTCAACCAATTAAAATCACAATAGGCTGTCAAGCAAGTTAAGGAATCATTTTTAACGTTCTCTAAATGAATTCGAGGAATAATAGAGGTGTGGAGCATTTCCATCGCTTGATGCACCGTTGTTAAAAAGTTTTTCGATGGCTGTTGGAAGAAATCACAATCCAATTGTCCTGATGGTCCTGCCGTGTTGGAATCTTCACGAGAACCATAAAATGAAGTTAGACAATCGTTATATTGTACTTTTGCCAAGATCCTCTGAGCGGTTATCGAAGCGAGAAGGGATGTAGAGCCGTTCCCTAATGAGTCTTCAACATTTTCGTCCTGCCATAAATCGTCATTATGGATCACCAATCAACCAATCAACTATAATGTCGTCGTCGGGGATGTGTAATACATTGCCATCAGCTTCGCATACTTGAGAAGAAAGTGAATCACTAAACAAACAATCGATCGAAATTGCTGAGTCCTCTGCTGGCTCTGCAGAAATACTCTGGTAAAAATCTCGGAGATCTGTCAATAAGTGGCCTTTATCCTTTTGGCAGTTCGATCCCTTGCTGTGAGGTCCTGTCAGGCCATTGATAATAACAGTCTTCAGTGCTGAGATAAAGTGAGGTACAGTCAAGTTTGCATTGGTGAGATTGTGCTGACGCAAGACATCAAATAAATTTTCCTCAGGATCTTGGTTCAGTGCCCGTAGGTCAAGTGTCTTGAATCTCTTCTCCTTCTGCAAATATTCCCGAAGATCTTCCAGCACTGATAAAGTATCCACGAGACCTCTTTTACATTTCGTCACGACTCTCTTCCCGTTCCACCCTTTGAACTCCTTATCTCCCACCTTTTTTCTAAAATATTTCCACTTCTGAACGTGATTGGATGAGCTTGTGACATGAGTCCTTCTGTTCTTCTTGATATCACGCCGATTAGCAGGGCCATTGATGCAATCCAATAATTCATCAAGTTCTCTGATAACAAGAGCGGTTGAGCACCCACCAGGGATCAATTTGTTTCTACTGAGATTGGAAATGCTGAACATTATCTCGGAGACTGAGTTGTTGAGAGTCTCTGCCGCATATTTTACATTCATTTTTTATTTAGATGTAGGGAAAAGGTACAGTGGTGTCAGTTTCAATTTACACAGGTGGCGGATTCTGTTGTGGTGGTACGTTTAGATCACATGATTCCAGCTAGCAATTCGATCTCCCCATAGAATTTTATTACCTGGGTATTGTAGTTTATTGAGGTTTGGATTCTGTTTCTTTCACTTGTGAAAATTATCGACGAAGTTGTTTTTATAAAATTTAAACAAATGAGGAGGATCATACAATAAATAAATCTTCTTATCATTTATTTTGAAATGTGATGAACTAGTCTTCTTCTACCCATGAGTTTTAGTCTTCAGGTTGTCCAGTGCGGCCATGCTTGCAGCACCCTGGTCGCAGACTGTAGCTACTACATTCAATCCTGTATCGTCGATCTTAGGAATAATATCTTCTAGAATGGACTTCAGCACCTTAGTCGATGTGGTACCTTTCACGAAATAGTACGCAACAGGTTGCTTCCACCGTTTTGAACCTATTCCCTGTAGTACAAATACCATCGCGTGATCTGCCAATTTATTAAATCTGTTCCCATTCCCAAAATCCTCAAACCCCTCAACAGTCCCAGTGCTTTCATTGTACAAAGCTCTTGGTTTCAATGAAATCTCGTCAAACATAAGAATAGATTGTTGATCCTGATCTACCATATTTTTGGCACATTTCCTGAGATGCGTCAAAATTTGTGGATTTATTCCGGCTTCAAGAGATATTAAGCTCAATAGTGCTTTGACTCTCCTCACAGAAGGTAGCGGAATGAGATAGGACGTGAAACGATATGTTTTCCCTCCACGTTTGAAGATAGGAAGCGCAGACAGCTTGTCATCTAAAGTCCATTGACGATCCCTAGGTTTTCGTCCATTGTTACGAATAGATGCCTCAACAATTTGCCTTGGAGTTAGGGATTCAATTTGGTCCAACAGATTGGAATATTCTTTATCCGATACTAATTTCTGAAGAGAATCCTTCTCCGATTGTAATTTCTGAATTTTGCGTAGTAATTGCTGTTTATCGTTCTGAAAACTTTCAAGCATTTCTTCTTTTCGAGGACTCACCGGTTCTCCTTCCAGTCCCATCAATTCCATTCTTTTCTTCTTTGTTATCCTTTGTTCAGCTACTGTAGAAATTATAGATATGGAAAGAAGAATGTTAATAAGCATTTCACCGACAGAAAGATGAAAAGGCGGGGTAATGTTAGGATGCATTTGATAATTTGTTGTGAAATATAGAAATTGAGATAATTTCACATAAGGAAATAAATATCAAATTATCCAATCTTCTTATTAAGTGACGAAGTAATATTTTAATTTCATGGGTTCTTACCTTTTAAGTACTGGTCATATGAGTCGATATGGATTTGGTTGAAATGTTGGGAACTTGAGGTTTAAATCTTTGAATGATTTGTTTAACACGATTTGAAAATTGATTTAATTTCTTTATATACCTATTTTCTTTACCCGCGGGTCACAACAATAGAAGAAAGGGGATTGTATCTTGTTCAGCTACTGTAGAAATTATAGATATGGAAAGAAGAATGTTAATAAGCATTTCACCGACAGAAAGATAAAAAGGCGGGGTAATGTTAGGATGCATTTGATAATTTGTTGTGAAATATAGAAATTGAGATAATTTCACATAAGGAAATAAATATCAAATTATCCAATCTTCTTATTAAGTGACGAAGTAATATTTTAATTTCATGGGTTCTTACCTTTTAAGTACTGGTCATATGAGTCGATATGGATTTGGTTGAAATGTTGGGAACTTGAGGTTTAAATCTTTGAATGATTTGTTTAACACGATTTGAAAATTGATTTAATTTCTTTATATACCTATTTTCTTTACCCGTGGGTCACAACGATAGAAGAAAGGGGATTGTATCTTGATTTTGAAAAGAGAAAGAGATACCCTTCTGAATAAAAATTCTTATTGCGTATACGGGAAACGAATTGTGCTCACTTACTCAGCTCCTTGATTCTCCAAACTTTATAAAGTTGAGTCCTATCCATTGGGATAAAATTTTTATCAGAATTAAATTAGCGGGGTAATTTGGTTTGGGGTTTTCACTTTCACAAAATACATATATTATTAAATAGTCCAAATCAATGTGTCTCTAGGCACGTTCTAAGTCCTTGTGGCTTAATAATTCATCACAACACTTAATGAGCGATCTTTCAGCTCATCAAATGGTTGTGCCGAAAGTAGAAAACTACCAAGTTGTGCGTAATTATTTTACGCCGTCCGAACTTAGGTGTTGACAGTGCACTCCGGGCCGACGGATAACGGATTCCGGGGTCACGAAAACAGAGCCTAAGGAGCTCGATCTAATTGTACCGCATTCTTATGAGGCTAAGTCGAGACTGATTTTGGGTAGGTACTTTGGCCACGGGTAGCTACTTTGCTACCCGTATCGATGGGGGTAAATTTTGCTGATTTTGGTAAAATTATGGCGCGTGCAGCGACCACCGCCCTATTGCGTAATCTTGAATCATCCTTCGCTTTGACTTAGAACGTGCCTTTGACGATTCTAGTCAGCATATTCTGTGTATGAGACGTTTCAGCAGTCCGAAGAATACTGCGACGAATTAATAAAATCGCCGCAATACTCTTCAAATGCAACAAATTTAGTGGTGAAGTGTTTACAGAGTTATAGTGAATTGTGATTCTTGGGTAATTTCCCAGGAATATATCGAAATTCAAGGGAGATAGTCAATTTTTCGTCTTCATTGAACCTTTTTATCCGACAAATTGAGACCTACACTAGAGATCAGGATTAAAATTTCACTCTCTCCCTTAGTTTTCGACATATTCCTCGATATTCATTTTGCAACTGAAATCACGAGATGTGGTGATTGCATACAGTTAGCTTCACTGGTCTTTTATAATATATCGATCACAGAGTGCCCAAGCATGGAATTTTCTCCTATTTTATGTGATACTAGGGGGCTTCGCCCCCTGCTCGCTTCGCTCGCTCCCCCCTCCTCCTATGACCATTTCAATGCGACCGTTTTATTTTTTACTTTAACTTCAACTATTTTTGTTCAAGAAAGACTCCAACCAACGCCTTTCTCAGTGAGGTACAACCACTCAAATTTTCTATCTATCCATATAAATATAGATCCATAGGAAATTTAATTATTTACCTCCCCTTAAAATGCAGGGACAAGGCTCCATCCAACGCGCTTGTCCAGTGAGGCTCAACCATTCAATATTTTTCACTCATTGACATACAGTTTAATGTATTGATGTATTCAACATCAAATCATCTAATGATGAAAAGATATTAAATACATGTGAATCATTCAATTATATCGAAATCAATGAAAAATTTGACAAGTAGCCCCCCCTAATCTATAGGAAGATGATAAAGATTAAGAATTGCATAGTTTGCACTGTGTATTTTTTTTTCTTACCTTCTTTCTCCTCAGTGCTTCATTATACTCACGAATTCATTTCTTTACTCACGAATTTGGAAGACAATCTATTAGAACCAATCATTTTTCTTCTTCGATTCCAATTTTTTCCATAAATCCAATGGTTATACAAGTTCGAATTATTTGATTTGGATTCATCACCCACCATTCATACTCGTTGATATTCATGAAGTCGTGAATCGGGTTGAAAGGAACATAATTCCCTATTATTGGGCATGCTCGTTCAATTATTAATATCTATTGTTGATAAAATACTCTTAATTCTTATAATTTCTGTCCTTATATAATCTTATATTTTCATCATGTTTCATCTTACTTTATTGTGATGCATTGAGTCTTTAAAATCAATAATAGAATAAGTTGCTCTACCAAATACTATAATTTTGTAGTATGTTTCATCACAGCATAACATAAAAGCCCAACATGGTGTTTTGTTAATTGTGATCATTCCTATCGAATGATTACATCTTCCAATCAGCCTACATATAGATTAGAAGCATATATTATCACTAATAAACATGAACTTTTAGATAATAACTCCAGATGGTAAATATATATTTGAAATTACTGTCTTGGAATTCCTTCTGGAATATCTTTCGGGGTCGGTGCAGAGTAAGTGATATTATTGGTCGACATTGTCCTATTTAAACATCNTATTGTACAATACAGAATTTTATTCGATACTTTTCGAACAATTAGTCGAGTTCCATTACAAAGACCGTCTGCTATGCATATGTTCCGTATTAGCATAACGACAGCACCAATTTTTAATCTCAATTTGAATCGAGGTAGGCCGGCGATATTCAATTTGTTCAAGTATTCCGGTTGGAAACGTAACATGATATCGTCTCCACTGCTGGCATCACTATCACTTGAAGTCGCCATATCTTGACCTATCGATTCTATTATTTCTCCAGGAAATTCTTTCAATACTTGTTCATTTAACATATTCACTTGATCATCCAACNTATGTCCTTTGCTATATACTTGTCAGAGAGTGGTGAGTTGTTCAATATTTATAGGACTGATNCAATTCATATGCAGCTTCATGAAAAGTTTGACAAATTTTTCCATCCACTGTCTTCAGTTCTTCAAATGATGTTGCTCCTGTCTTACACTGTAGCAACATTTTCAAAAAAAATCGTTCGACATCTTTTGGTGAAACAGAATACATTCGAGTGACAGTTTTATCTGTCCCTCTTTTTCGCCTTTGCCAACAATGATTTTTTTGATTCCATGTGAAATGTTTTGGAATTTCTGGGTACGTATATTGTCGTGCAGTTTCATCCACTTGATTTAACTCAAAATATGCAGTTAATTTCGTAATATGTTGATTGGAATTAAGTGCATTTTCTTCTCTACCCTCTTCAAATCGATTGTACTGATGTTNTTGAAATCATTGTTGTATACAGCTTCTATCAGATTTTCGCAGAGAATATTCTTATCAATTTTTNACTTTGAAATTTCCAGTAGAAGTGAAAAATTCATGTTTACAAATGAGAATTTTGTTGATAATTTTTTGNATCAGATTTTCGCAGAGAATATTATTATCAATTTTCACTGTTTCTATGTCTCCATTGCCAATTTTCAATAACCATTTATTAAAATCTTTTCCATCACTACGCATATTAATTTTCAATGTGTAATGTTTCATCAATTTCCAAAACGCCAGTTTTGTTGCACATGCATTCACAATTTGTTTCCGTCTTGCACGTTTCACAATAGGTAAGATTTGCCGAAAATCTTCTCCAAATAGTAGACATTTCCCACCAAATAATTCTTCTGATCTCATTAAATCTTTGAGAGTAACCTCAATCATTTTCAAGGCGATACCAGGGATCATTGACGCTTCGTCCCAAATTATGATATCAACTTCTGTTAAATTTCTTTTTGCACGTCTAGTAAGATAAATAGGATTTATATCATCATATGTTTCCGGTAAATTGATTGGTAATTTAGTAAATCTATGAGCAGTCCGTCCATTTGGCAATAAAATAGCTGCAATGCCCGTCCATGCAATTGATACTATATTTTTCCCTAGACTTCGCCAATGATGATATAAACATTTATAAAGGAAAGTTTTTCCAGTTCCTCCTGGTCCATCAACGAAGAATAATTTTTTCATTCCATTTTCTAAACAATTTGTCATGTCTTGGAAAACATCCAATTGATCCTCATTCAATTTCTTCTGCATTTCATGTGTTATCAACAAATGTTCATTTTCAGTGTGATTATCGTCAAATTCATTAAATGTTTCTAAATCTTGTTCTTCGAATCCAAACATTAATAATGATTTATCTTCACTGTTCAATAATCGCTCTATATCGACGAGTACTTCTCTCTCTGAGGATTTTTCACATAGAAATTCTTTATATTTATTCCACAGTCCTTTCACATCGAGGTTATCACAAGTAAGCAACAGATAAGCGAAAAATTTCCTTAATGATACTGGCATCATCGTCGCACAACATTCATCCATCATTTCTTCAATATGCTTTGGACTGGTGATAAAGCCCAATTCATATGCAGCTTCATGAAAAGTTTGACAAATTTTTCCATCCACTGTCTTCAGTTCTTCAAATGATGTTGCTCCTGTCTTATACTGTAGCAACATTTTCAAAAAAAATCGTTCGACATCTTTTGGTGAAACAGAATACATTCGAGTGACAGTTTTATCTGTCCCTCTTTTTCGCCTTTGCCAACAATGATTTTTTTGATTCCATGTGAAATGTTTTGGAATTTCTGGGTACGTATATTGTCGTGCAGTTTCATCCACTTGATTTAACTCAAAATATGCAGTTAATTTCGTAATATGTTGATTGGAATTAAGTGCATTTTCTTCTCTACCCTCTTCAAATCGAATGTACTGATGTCCTGGAAGATGAACAGGTAGTCTGATTATACTATGACTTATGAATCGCGTCGGTAGTTCTAACAGTCTCCAAGCAGCTTCCATTGAACTAACATATCGAGCGTCAATATAATCATTTATTTCATTCTTCATTTCCGTGCCACCCTTGAGTTGTATATTCATTCGATCATGCGGTTTATTGATGTATTTATACAGATATTTAATAGCCATGATTGATCCACAATACTCCACATTAATATGACATCCATATTTTAACAGTAAATATGGATTATATGGTACCACCATAGAATTATCAACCNACCATAATGATACTAACCTCTTTATGGTTAATGGTTCGATACATCGTCGTCGAATGGTTTGTAATTCATTCAGCCNTGTACGTTTCACAATAGGTAAGATTTGCCGAAAATCTCCTCCAAATAGTAGACATTTCCCACCAAATAATTCTTCTGATTTCATTAAATCTTTGAGAGTAACATCAATCATTTTCAAGGCGATACCAGGGATCATTGACGCTTCATCCCAAATTATGATATCAACTTCTGTTAAATTTCTTTTTGCACGTCTAGTAAGATAAATAGGATTTATATCATCATATGTTTCCGGTAAATTGATTGGTAATTTAGTAAATCTGTGAGCAGTCCGTCCATTTGACAATAAAATAGCTGCAATCCCGTCCATGCAATTGATACTATATTTTTCCCTAGACTTCGCCAATGATGATATAAACATTTATAAAGGAAAGTTTTTCCAGTTCCTCCTGGTCCATCAACGAAGAATAATTTTTTCATTCCATTTTCTAAACAATTTGTCATGTCTTGGAAAACATNGAATGGTTTGTAATTCATTCAGCGTTAAATTGTTGACAACATTATCGACAATGCCTCTTACATAACCTTCATCATAATTTTTCGCGCTACTTTCCCATTTTTCCAAATGTTTGGAGAGCATCAAATCCGAACCATCATCGAGTACTTTTTTAAATTAATTTTGTTAATCAATAATTCAAGTTTTATAAAAATTATTTCAATAAAGTTAGCTTATTCCTTACAATCTTTGCAGGTTTCAAATTCCATCATTTCATCTTCCATAATTATTAACACCTAAGAATGGGGTTTGTATTAGTTGATTATGTGTTCTGATCCATTTTCATGAATTGAAAGAGAGCGTGACGATTTCAGAATTAATATTTTTTTATATTTGATCGAATTTCGTTTATGTGAAGGATTTAGCATTATTCAAGTCACATTAACGCCTCTCCTTGTCAACCTCCTGGTTTTTTCACGGAGTCCCGTTAAGATGAATTGTAATACTATTTTCTTCTATTCAAAACTTCTTGATAAACAATATTATGAATCTCTTCTTTATCTTTTTCAGTATTATTTCCAACTATTTTAATTTTTAGTCCAGAAATGGTTCTACATCGTGATAAAGCGACGTATAATTGTCCGTGGCTGAAAATTGGTGATTTCTGATTGAGATAGATTCCCACTCGATCAAACGATTGTCCTTGAGCTTTATTGATCATCATAGCGAAAGCCAATCGAACTAGAAATTGTGTCCGATTTAAAATGAATGGTAATTCTGTATTGTCTTTTGTATTTAGGGTTATTTTAGGAGTCGTAGCACAATTTCCACCTTTATCTCCAGTTAATATTGTACAATACAGAATTTTATTCGATACTTTTCGAACAATTAGTCGAGTTCCATTACNTAATTTTTCTACTGGAATCTTCAAATTGTCTCAATTTCAATGCTTCATTCGGCTCACATAGATAAATTTGAGCATTTCTGGGCTTCTTTCCTTTATTAGGATGAAGACTGGTTGTGACCATGGCATCGACATCACCTCTAATTTTCATAGATCCCACTCCATGATGATTTATTTCTTTCTTTGGACAAAATGAAGCCATAGCGAATGAATTATTATAAAATCGGATATATTTACGAAATCGCCGGTCTCTGTCACTATTAGCCATGAATAATCTGCGCATTTTTTTTTGAAAAATTGGTCTAGGATCTAATTTGATTTTTCCACCATGGNATTTTTTTTGAAAAATTGGTGTAGGATCTAATTTGATTTTTCCACCATGGCAGCAGTTATTCTTGACTCTCCCACGTTCTAATTTGAATGACAATGCACCACACCATTGGCATTGTCGATCTAAACATCCAATGTTCAACATCTCTGTATTTATTGACCTTTTTTCACCAAGATATCTCTTTAGACCTTTCCTTTTCGCCTTTGTACGCCTGTAATCATCCCGATTTCTGAGAGAAGTTTCAATCTTATGACATGCTCTGAACCGCCTGTTTCTTTCTCTTTTCGACTTTTTTCTTCTTTCCTTCTTCAATTCTTCAGAATGAGAAGATAGTTGACAATCCTGCTCTTCAACTTCCGAACGTTTACTATCTGGCGCATGTATATNATTTTTAGTCCAGAAATGGTTCTACATCGTGATAAAGCGACGTATAATTGTCCGTGGCTGAAAATTGGTGATTTCTGATTGAGATAGATTCCCACTCGATCAAACGATTGTCCTTGAGCTTTATTGATCGTCATAGCGAAAGCCAATCGAACTGGAAATTGTGTCCGATTTAAAATGAATGGTAATTCTGTATTGTCTTTTGTATTTAGGGTTATTTTAGGAGNTTGAATTCAATTGTATTCAAACCTGTGTTGACACTGAAAAAATTAAAAGAAAAATCTTTAAACAATAATCTTCAAACTCTCTAAAAAATCCCTCTATCAATCCAAAAAATCCCTCAATCAACTCCACTACCAACATGACTAACTCTCAACAATATCCAAAAAAAATTACAAAAATAAATCAACTCCACTACCAACATGACTAACTCTCAACAATATCCAAAAAAAATTACAAAAATAAATCAACTCCACTACCAACATGACTAACTCTCAACAATATCCAAAAAAAATTACAAAAATAAATCAACTCCACTACCAACATGACTAACTCTCAACAATATCCAAAAAAAATTACAAAAATAAATCAACTCCACTACCAACATGACTAACTCTCAACAATATCCAAAAAAAATTACAAAAATAAATCAACTCCACTACCAACACTCCCAACCACTCCCTTGCTCCCTCTATCCCTTGATTCATTACAAAACCATGTAAACTCCAAAATATCACAAAAACCTCATTACTTCAAGTTAAAAAAGAAACATTTTCAAAAAACCTCCCATCAACTTCACTACCAACACCTGTAATCCCTCCCTTACTTCCTCCCTCTTTATTTTCCAAGATAAAACTCTTCAAAAAATCCCTCTATCAATTCAAAAAATCCCCCTCACAACTCCACTACCAACACTACTAATCACTCTCTCTATACCTCATTCACCTCCTCTTTATACCTTCACCACTCTGATGTAGCTCAATAACCAAACATAAACTCACATGAATTAAATTTCCAATTTCTGTTAATGTCCTCCAACTGGTCCTTGAACTGATCTTATTGTCTTTGAGTCTAACTGTATTCAAACCTGTGTTGACACTGACAAAATTTGAAGAAATATCTTGTTATAAAATTACAAAATTAATTCAACTCTAAAAAATCACAAAAACCTTATTCCTCTTGTTAAGAAAAAACCCTCCCAAAAATCCTCCAATGAACTCCACTACCGACACCGCCAATCCCTCCCTTACTTTCTCCCTCCCTTATTTTTTAAGATTTTTAAGATAAGCACCACTCTTAGATGTAACTCAATAATGGAAAATAGACTCACCTAAATCAAATTTCCAACTGCTGCTAATGTCCTTTAACTGATTCGTTGTCTTGAAGAGATTGAATTCAAACCTGTGTGTATATTAACGAAAAAATTAATGGAAATAACCAAACAACCACCCCCCTCCATAGCCTCAATCAATGAAACTTGACTTACCTCAATACAATAGTAAAAAAAAACTCTCATCATCGAATTTAAACACTCATCGTCCACTGTCAATTAACTGATGTCCGATGTATACACTCAATAATTTCTTTTCGCGGTTTCCTCAATTTTTTCTCTGCTCGCTACCACCAATTTATCAATCGAAATGTTGTGACATGAAGTTAACTCTTTCTTTTTTTTTTTTTACAGTCTCGACTTTTGCTCGTCTTTTCCCTTTCTGTTCCAAATTGCGAAGTGTTTATCGCGAAAATATCAGTCATTCTTAAAAATTCTAATAACTTCCCCTGGTCATATGCAAAGTTGTCATTCGGGGGTAAGCGAGCGTAGCGAGCGGGGGAGAGGGCCCAAAAATGAATAGAATATAAGTAACCCCCCCCCCTTTCATAAGTAATTCCATTATTTTTCTACATTTTTTATGCTCTATCTCCATTATTTTGCCAATATTCACGTTAAATTTCAATAAATTCAGCTAAATAATACGAAATATGAGAGATTGAATGTAAATTATCAAGTAAAATGTGCAAAATATCAGTCATTCTCCCATTTTCCTTGATATTTGATCCTCTATATTCACGTTAAATTCCAATAAATTCAGCTAAATAACACGAAATATGAGAGATAGAACGTAAATTATCAAGAAAAATGTGTAAAATATCAGTCATTCCCCCATTTTTGTTGATATTTTGCCAATATTCACGTTAACTTTCAATAAATTCAGCTAAATATGTTGATATTTTGCCAATAGTCACGTTAAATTTCAAAGTCAGCTGCATAACATGAAATATGAGAGATAGGATATAAATTATTGAGAAAAATGTGTAAAATATCACTAATTTCCCGATTTTTCTTGATTTTTGATGCTCCATCTCCTTTATTTTGCCAATATTCACGTTAAATTCCAATAAATTCAGCTAAATAACACGAAATATGAGAGATAGAATATAAATTATCGAGAAAAATGTGTAAAATATGACTAATTTCCCGACTTTCCTTGATATTTCATCCTCTATCTCGTTTATTTTGCTAATATTCACGTTAAATTCCAATAAATTCAGCTAAATAACACGAAATATGAGAGATAGAATGTAAATTATCGAGAAAAATGTGTAAAATATCTCTAATTTCCCAATTTTTCTTGATTTTTAATGCTCTATCTCCTTTATTTTGCTAATATTCACGTTAAATTCCAATAAATTCAGCTAAATAACACGAAATATGAGAGATAGAATGGAAATTATCGAGAAAAATGTGTAAAATATCACTAATTTCCCGATTTTTCTTGATTTTTGATGCTCTAACTCTCATATTTATGAGAAAGAGGAGGCGTGCCCTAAATTTTCAGGCGTCCCCTTAATTTTCAGGCGTCTCCTGAATTTTAGCCCTTATTTTTTTATTATATAGAGAGACACAGAGTTATCATCTTCGTGCTCATGCAATTTTTAATCCACCAACCCCTGTTATTAATCAAGAAAATCCGATATAATTATTACATTCATGTTATTTCATAGATTATTTTTTGGTTTCTTGTTTTTTTCCATGAGATAAATTATCAAATTGAAAAGAAATCCTGTAACAAGCCGTATGTGAAAAACCATTAGTTTGTTCCAATCCATCCATTCAATTTTCTATGGAGAAATTAATTGTAATTCAGTGTTTCCAGACACATTATTCTATTTTTATTTTGCGTGTAGGAATTTCATGACTTGGCTTTCACAAAATTTTTGGTTCAATCTTTATCATGATGACACAAGAAAAACAGCCAGAAAAATTCAGGATATTTTCGTCCTGGGTTTATTACAGAGAAAATTATTATCGAGAAGATTTTATAGAAACTTCTATTCCTTTTTTTTGCTTCCGAAAGGAAGCATTGTAATCGTTCAATTTTTCTCTTCTCTAATTTTGCCTGGAAATGATGTAGAATGATCTAAAACGTAGAAATATAAAATTTGAGCACCACGTGTATTTTCAATCCTTGGTATTTTCAAGTCATTTTCCAATTTGTCCCAAGCTTCTTTCAAAATTTGAAAGGAATTCTCTTGTCTCGACAATTTTTTAAGTCTCCTAGAAGTTACAATAGAGATTCACGAGTAAATTGGCACTCGTGGGATCTTTTTTTCCGAGAGGAAAATGAACGTAATCCAATGCCCAATTCAGTCCCAAATTTCCTTATTCTAGTCCCGTAATTTCCCTAAGATTTGTAGGGGATTCTAGTGTCTCGATATTTTTAGGTTTCCTTCAAGTTTCTGGAAAAATTCAGGACTGAATTGGGGCTTGTGGGATTTGTTTTTTTGGTCTGGGGAGAAAAGCGGAACTAACTCAAGGCCCAATTTCGTCCTCAATCGATTCCAATATATAAGTATAGTCCGGATATATGTATAGTCCGGACGGACTTTGACGTACACCCTAATTATGAGAAAGTTGTCTTCATATTCTCCAATATCAAAAGACTACTAAATTTTGTATAAACAGCCTTGAATCGTGAATAACATATTTTTTTACATTAGATAAATGGGATTTTGTGCTTCTTAATAATTAATGATACAAATGAATTCGTAGTTAGATTCAATGATGTTTGCTTATCACATATGCGTAAAGTACAATTCTACACACGCTCCGCTAGCACAAAATCACAATTTCCACATATTTCGATGACAATAAGTTCCGATACTCGTGGTACCAGTTTTTCTTGGCCCGAGGGATTATATCACTCGCCTCCAGCTCGTGCTATGAACCTCCCACAAGCAAAAAAAAAAATTCACAAATGTATCAAAATATACTATGATAAAAAACTATTAATAATCACACCTCCAATGTATCTAAATGGAGTTGTACACAGCTCTGTTGGGGGGGGAGGGGAGGGAAATCAGTTTTTGAAAATCGGTGGTTAAACACTATTATTGAGGCAAGTCAAGCGCACATTGTCGACTTTGAAACGATTAGCAATTGCGGGTGAATTGTTATGCGTCCACGACAGTAAAAAAAATTACAATTAATCGCCGATGGCTACGTCACGATAGAATATATTGGATGGAAGGGTGGAACTAAGGACTAAGACTAATGATCAATTTCTGCAATACGGCAGATTAATATTATTCCTTAATATTTTGAGTAATTACTCGTATGTATGTCTTATTTATAAGAAATTGTCATGAAATAAGATAAGTGGTGAGTCAATCGTGCAGCATACTCAATAAATATTGAAGTGGAAATTACTCTAGGCCCATATATTGGATGGAAGGGTGGAAGACTAAGACTAATGATCAATTTCTGCAATACGGCAGATTAATATTATTCCTTAATATTTTGAGTAATTACTCGTATGTATGTCTTATTTATAAGAAATTGTCATGAAGTAAGATAAGTGGTGAGTCAATCGTGCAGCATACTCAATAAATATTGAAGTGGAAATTACTCTAGGCCCAAGCTAGGATGCCATCAGCATGCTTTCACCATATGATACCTGATTTCTAATCCAGGCCATATAAATTACTACATCCCTGAGGGAGGGCGCAGGAGAGTGGAATAATTCGTTATCTTATCCAAATTTGAATACCTTCACTTATGAATAAAGATATGAGCAGTACCGAGGATTTTTCGTGAAAATTTCAAATTTTAAAAAAATGAGGTTTCTGAGATTTTTACGTTTGAAAAGAAAAAGTTTTGTAACATTAAGCCCGTAAAATATTATGGAATACCACGAGTGATATCTCATTTTGAAGATTTTTTCATTTTTATTCCGTGTACAAAATAGCAATTTAGTAACTCGAAACCCCAATTAAATATTGCTAAGAAACTGAAAAAAAAAATTCCGAAAAATATTCATTTACGAACAATGGAAAATGGTCAAAAAATCATTGCTTCCGGAATTTTCAATATTGTGCGGGAATCCCCGACATCAAATTTTGACGTGGAACGCGTCACATCGATAATTGGAGAATTATACAAAACGTCCCATTCTGTCCCGCCACCCTCTACATGAATGGAAAAGCAGCATCGAACAAAATTCTCAAGGGTTAAGCTTCTGAGTCACTGAGAAGTGAATGTTCCATTGTTCCATGTAGTTGTATTGAAAATTCATTAGAGAATTGGTTGCATTCTTTCAGAAATTAGATAATCTTATCAGAACATTGTTCAATTTGGGAATACCGATTGATAAAGTTTGTTCAATACTGCTCAATAATTCTCATATGATGAGAAAAATTGAAAATCTCCTATACCTGTATTGCTTACCTCCTGAAAATATACTGATGAACTAGATTGAATCAAAAAGTGGAGTGTGTATCGGGTGAAATCTTGAAAATTTATTGTTTATTAAAAACAACAATGAAGGAGCGGAATAAAAATCTTGAAAGGTTTATATACGAGGGAATTGGATTGGAAAACACTGAGGATTCTAAAATATTGAATAGGAGGTTCAGGACATCTGAAGATGGAAATGTGTTTAATTGTAGAAAACTTCAATTGCATTTGAAATTGATTATTTATTGTTATGCTTGAATGTAAAGACATAGGAAGACGTTCATAATGAGAAAAATCCCGGAGGATTATGGGACGTCATACACGAAATAAATATTGTATCATAATTGCAATTCAATTCGCTATTCGGAACAATGCCTTAATTGAAAATCGATGTGCTCTCAAACATTAAATCCATCGACTGGTGTCTGACACAGTACACCCAAAAAAAATTCCGATTCGACTCGACGTCAACTTGATTTTGGCCGATTTTCGGCTTGATTCAAGCCGATTACCTTGGATTACACCAATCCGGATTCTAGGTCGTATATGAGTTGAAAAGTCGTTTATTTCAAGAACAAATGCGTCAAGCCCACATCAGTTTGAAACCTCTCATAATGTTTAATGCATATCTTCATTCCCCTCAATCATCCCATAGGAAATGCTCGCTGACCAAGGTACCAACCAGTTGCGAATTTTTATTCGAATTCCCTCTCGCTACCCAAATCGACACAACAACGATTTCATTCTCAATTTACCGCTACAAAATAAACCATAGATGAAAGAAAAGAACTCTCAGGAACCATACCCGTGAATCCTGCACCACTTTCTTCGATAAGGGCAATGTTTCTTTCATACACATTTTATAGTTTTTTGTTCTTCCCTTCCGTTCTATACTCGTTGCCAGAACGACAAAGCCAGACTAAATGTGGATGAAGGAGAGAGTGAATCTCAAGATAACGCTAGTCAGAATGACGTACAGTGTCCAGCCATGGTGTATGGACTTCGTGTAGAAAAACTGAGAAAAAGAGTAAAAGTGCATGAGAAGTCCTAAGATGGACTTCCGGTGGTAGTTACTACTCCCTGCAATCGTTTTCCAGCCAGTTATAAAAGTGTGTTGGTGGCACGTGTATGTGGACTCCAACCCACCTCACTCTTCAGTCTCTCACTCTTTTACGTTGCCAACCATCTAACCAACGTGCGGTCGCGTCGACTCAATGTACCGAGAAAAAATCGCTGACTTATGGTTTCGTGGTGAAGTCATATCGTTTCTTTTTTTTTTTCATAACCCTCACTCTCTATCCGTCACTTTTCTCCGCACACACCACCCGCAGCATCCAAGGCAAGCCCCGTAACCCCCTCTATACCACCCCACCATTTTGCCCTTTCACTCACCACCCCCCTCGCTCCCTCACCTATAGCCAACCTCAGTTCTTTTACATTGTACCCAGATTTCAGCGATTAGTTTTCCAGCCATTGTACCGATGGCTCCACGACATTGCACACTCCGCATTCTCATTGGCAAACAGATCTCAATGGCTTGGGTGGTATTAAAATGTATCCCCTGTAATGGGCGACTAATGCCTAGTGTGTGGGACAAAGAGTGAAAAAAATTTTTTTTATTCGATCGACAGTCTTTTCGCCATGTAATTTTTCGATTTTATATTCGACGGGTTCATTTTTAATCCTCTTGTAATCGGGGTTGGAGAATTTTTTTTTAACTTGACTGATTTCCACCGTGAAATTATTAGTGAAATGAGAATCACAGGTTATCAGAATTTTTATAAAAATCGAATCATTTGTTTTTATTAACAGTTGTAGGAAAGGAAGACATTGGAACGAGAATATCTGGGATATCTGATTGTTAGTTATGCAATTATCTTGGATTCAAGTCGTTCTAGGGTAAAATAACAGAGGCTTTTTTTCTAGTTGGACAAATCCTCAAAATAGGTCTCGTAACATTTTAACGTAGGATCATGCCTTACGATGTTGACGATGTGAGATAAATCGACTTTTTAAAGTCCCGTTACGTTTGCCAACTGCAATACAGAATCAATCGATCGTCTCACTTATAACCACCCAATACCTGGAGCTCCGGCGCCTTCGTCCCCTTCAAATTCCCACCTAACAATCGAGGGAGAAGGATTGTCGCCGTGGGCGTATTTATATGCTAAATTCCAGGTATATACAAAACACTTTTTCCCGTCTCTATTCTTGTAAATATTTAGACGTTTTTTTACCCCGCGGATATAATATGTCGTTTTTATAGAGCTCTCACAGTTTCCAGGTCCATTGTTCCCACTACGTGATACTAGTGACCAAAAAATGCAGAACAAAAATGAGAAAAAAGAATAGAATTTTTATTTCCGGGGTCACAGAGAAGAATAGATCTCAAATTGTGAATATTCATTTTTTATTTATTCCACACATAAATATTCAATGTCGCATTGATATCAATATTAATTTTAAAATATTTTGTTCATGTTAATCGGGGTTGTCAGATGTTGGCGATTTATAGCCAAAACCCGTAAAATTTTAAATGGGATGACGTCACGATCTCGTAACACTGATTGTTAATATCAATTCTGTGAGGGTATTGAAGAGACAAATAAGAATTACGTCGAAAATGTTGATAAAAACCTAAAACGCTGTTGATAAAACGAGGAAAAACATAGAACTGTATCGGTGGAAAAATTGTGATCATCAGATGCCTGGGCTTTTTTTAAATTTAATTATTTCTAAAAAATGTCATGAAAGAAGTGACCGAACTTTTTCGAACACATTGGTATTCGATTCGAGGAATTACAATTTTGTGCAGCCAGAATTATTATTACATAATATACAAAGAAAAGAGTAAGGGAAAAATTCCTGGAAAACTGAAGTAATCGTGAAGCGAAATTCAGTTGTTTTTTATTCACTCTAAATCAAGAGAAAAGCATAGGAAAAGAATGCTGAATTTCCATCGCTCACCGGAAAAAATTCACTGACTCTCATATAGGGCTTGCTAAATAAGTGTGCGCAATCTGGTGGTCAGGCGCGCACTAAAAAAATTGCAGCTCTGAAGCGCATTATACACGGTGAGTTCAAGCATAAACATCCCGAGTAGAAATTGCTTCAGGCAAGCCTGAGACTTGATCAGGTCTTGATATGTCGGTGGTCAGATTTGACTGATCAGATGGTACTTGATGAGAAACTGAGCAATTCTTGATTTCGATGATCTAATCCGAAATATTATGATCAAATTCTGATTCGGCAAACCTGATCTGAACTTAAGATCCGCTCACCTGCAATCACTCTGATCAAGCTTGGATTAGGTGGGCTTGGTCTTAAACTGCGATCCGCCCGTCTGCATTTATTGTGATCAGATTCGCATTAGGTACGCCTGATCTCAAAATAAACAGTCCGCCTGCAATTGCTCCGGTGAAATTTGGTTTCGGTGGCCCTGATCTTAGGCTGACGTACGTCTGCTTAAAATTATGCGGATCAGGTAGGCATGATCTCACCCTGAGGTCAGGGTGCCTGAACCCAGTTTGATCCGATTCGGATCCGGTCCACCTGATCTCAATTTTAATAACCCTTCTCTGAGAATTAATTTCTCAATATTAAATGCGGCGTTGGGAGGGGGGGGAGGGTATACGGGAAAATACGGGAAAATTTGTCAAATCATAAATAATTCCAAAGTCAACGACTACTGATTCATGTAGGCAATGTGAAGTTCCCTTAACAATTGTATGGCAATAGTCTAGAGGTTAGGGTATAAGATTCCTACTCGTAGGGTTCCCGGTTCGATCCCCGGCGTCGGTCAAAATCAAGTTTTTTCAGTGGTAATTATTAGGTCATCCCACTTCTGGTGTCACCCGTTTTATTTTCTATATCTTAACAAGCGATAACCGGCATATAATGATACTTTCATAATATTATTCGATAATCTCCTTCATTACTGGCGACGCGCTCCCAGACTGCTGCCAATTCTCAAACACCGTGTAGAGTCCCATTTTCATTCAAAATGGAAATAATCCTATGCAACTTAATATCTAACTGCTCTTTGCTGTTATAGCGAGTGCCTGATAATTCCCTCTTCACATGACCAAAACAATTGGAATCACACGGATTCATATCAGGAGAATATGGTCGATGGAAAAGTTCTACCCAACCTTCATCGTCAATTAACTGCCGAACCATGCGTGCATTATGTGGTCTGGCGTTATCGTGTAAAATCATGGGATTTGTTATGTGATGTTCTTGTGCCCATTTGAGAATATTGCCCTCCAAAAACGCCTTATAACGTGCAGATGTCATAGTTGTATTTTCTGCATAAATTGTCCAAAAAACGATCCCCCTTATGTCCATTGCAACTACCAGTAGTATCTTCCATTCGTAAAGTTCTGCACATTGTAATCTTGGCGCTGACGTACCTAGTTCCCCCCAAGATTGTGATTGATGTTTTTGAAGAGCGGTATAAAATTCGACCCAACTCTCATCTACACACAGGGGCCTAAAAAGTATTTTTTTCTTACGACGATACTACGCCAAGTTTCTACGTGCAGCTTCATATCGAAATTCTTTTTGATCGTCAGTTAAACTGTGAGGTATCCGTGTTGCCAATTTATTGACCAGACCTAAATCTTCGGTTATACTCTATGCACAATCGAATGAGGAATACCAAGTTGGGTGGAAAGATCGTTGACGCTCACTATAGGTGACTGACGGAGAACTTTTGCGATTCTATCCCTTCTAATCTATTTAATGCAATTGATCGAGGGACCCGCACCTCATATTCAGCGGACGTTCGACCTCATTTATAGGCATTGAGCCAGCATTGTATTGTTCGTTTATTTAATGCATTGCGGCTAACATATTTTACTAATAACCCCTGCGCAACTCCTCGAGAGTAATCTAATAGGGCACAAAATTTCAGGAATATTCGTTGCTCCGCTACACTCATAGATTTTTTCCATTCCTCCATCGTAAATACTGCAATGTAATTAAAACGAAAAGTATACGAAACTGCTATACTGAATGAGCAATACTCTCATGGTACTGTTTTTTTCGTCAGATGGCACAAGACCATGCCAGCTGGAAAAGAAGGTGACACCAGAGGAGGGATGACCTCATACGTTAGGAATTCATTAAGAAGAGCGACTGACAGTAAAAAAAAACAAATTATCTTACGTTTTGCATTCATCATTGTGGATAACTATTATTTTTACCAGTGGACAGGTCATGTGGTTCATATGCGTTTGGCTTGATCAAGGTCAGATCAACTCGCCCTGACCAAATCCGGATTGGTCAGAGGCGTTACATGTTTGATCCAGTCCAAATCCACCAACTTGATCAAAATCGGATCCGCGGTCAGACCTGATCCAGATTTGATCAGGACGTGACCGATATTTCCACTTGGGATAGTGCTCCAAATAATCTCATACGGAAAAACAGCTATTTTTGTCATGAGGACGTAATGCATCAGGTGAGGATCGAGTGAAAAGTCACCACCAGGTGGCGCTGCCGAGGCTAAGCCGCGGCCCCCAGTGGGGGGGTTGAAAAAATAAAAACATCAAAAGAAAGAAAAACCTTTATAGAAGATATTTTCAGATAAATTGCAAACATTTGCGTATTAACAATTTCACTCATTCCACGACCAAGCGTTTTCCTACAATTCGCCCCCATCTCTCTTACACGTAGACTATCGTAGACGTTGGTCGTCCAATGGGTTAAAAATAACAGCAGGTTATTTATTGATAGTCTTGAAGATTTTCTATTTTAATGAAATTATTAGGAGAGAGTGGAGCAAACTGAAACAGTCGAAAAAATGACTGTTTGACACAATTCAAGCAAAAAAAAAATTTTTTTATCAATTTTTTTTTGTCAATTTTTTTTATTCTTGTGTCAAGTTGAACGTAACCACAATTAAATATTATCATTTATTTATGAATATTCGGGCCTGATTATATAGTCGTCAATTAAACCTGGATTTCTATAACACGGAATTGAGAAAAATGTGACCAGATCCGACTATGCATTAATTTGTACGGAGATTTCATTAAATTTAGTTACTTGTTCGGGTTAGTAAATTAAATGAAAACTTGATTAACAATTGCACAAGAAATACTTTGGTGTATTCGAAGAAAATAGAGGATTTAGGCGAATCAATTGAACAACTAATAAGTGCCATAATACCACGTCTGGTATTATCACCATCAATCCACACACAATGAATCAATTTTCAGATCAATAACTAATATGAAAGATTAAGATTTGTTTCTGAAGGATGATTTGATAATTTCCAGGATTTATTTTTCCAAATATTACTTATTTAGTATTTTATTCGGGCTCTGCATTATAAATTTTAACAGAATAATTTTAGTTGTAATTTTGAAAGTAGCTAAACAAAGCCGATCCTGGATATTACTTCGGAATCGGGCCGTTAGATGGCGCGGTCTTAGGGTCGCAACGGGTCAGATGGGGAGTCTGATTATGTCTCTTGCAGCGGGTGGCGGATGGGAGGGGGGGGGGGGTCTTGTGGTTACGTGATATGGTGGACATCCAACCCTTCTCGAAGCCGGAAATGCTGTGACTTGGTGGAGGGAGGGGGGCGTTGACTCAACGAAAATGATCTCGCTGGACCGAGACGAGGTTTCGGGTAAGGCTGTGATCTCACGGTAGATATTCAATGGTTGCGTCTTACGGTGGGTGTCAAGGTCACGCATTTAATCACGTACGTGTTATCTAAACAAGAGCGGTCTCGCTGGGCGTCGAGGCAATGGAACGAAGAATGGTTTTGAGGAAATGATTATAAGATTTAATGTAGATATCCAATGAAACTATGTCAAAATATGAAAAAATCTTCGTGAAGCTCTGGAAAAGAAATCGGAGGGAAATACCTGTTGAGATATTTACAGGTAAATATGATTGAGTATGTACTAGATTTATTGTTCCAGAGTTGGAAAAAAATTAAAACATTCCTGGAAAATCTCGTAACGTATCTTTCAAGAGTTGACAAAAAAAAAATTAAAACATTCATAGAAAATCTCATATAAGTATTAATCTAACGAAAAGATAATTTAAAAAAAATGATTCAATCGTGAGGCCGAAAGTCGTAGTACGTTCATTCATGTCTGGTTTTGAAGACTCAGTTGAATGTTTACATGAAGGCACATGGCTGCCTGTCAGCTCAGAGCACTGGCAACGTTCTCACAGCTAGCTAGCTATGCTTCTCGCGTTGACTCGCAGCGGAATGACCAAAGTTGAATATATATATATATATGTAACTGAGAGGATTTATCAATGCGGAATAAAACAACCACTGTAGTTCACCACCATCTGAAATAAAATGCCGAACACAATTTTTTAATGATAAAAAAAATTGAAATAATCTCTTAAGAATTCATTGAATATATATTTTAAAAATCATTAAGAAAATAATACATGACGATGTGAAAAAAAACATATGATAATGATGAAAAATAATCTTTTACATAATTTCATCCATGTTATATATATAAAAAAAAGCGGAAAAATGATAAAACATGATGATACAAAAGAAAAAAATAATTTGACAAGAGTTCATTCGTGACAGTCCAGTTTTCACTCAAAAATATCATTGAAATCACTTTGATCAGTCCCGATACGATGATAATAACATTTGAACCATTCAGACAATCCATACGCATTCGCGAGAGCACAACAGACGGACTCATCAGGTGTTTTGATGTTCTGATGCACTTTGGAATGTGGGCAGTCCTTGATGTAAAAATTGGAAATGTTTGGACAATTGTAGTCATCCAAATTGATGATTTTGTAAAAATCCCCCAGTGATAATTGTTGCAGGTATTTCACTTTTTCTAATCCTTTAACGTAAATTTTCATCACACTTTTATTCAGAAAACTTTGAAAAACTTTTTCAATGTCATCATAATCACATTCACCAATTTCCCACAATATTCCATGATAATTATGTGTGAGCCATCTGTTGGTTCGGACATCCATAGCCTCGAGATCAGTCCAAGCGCACGGTGGGCGAAATACAATGTGTTGAGTGAAACTCGCCTCAATATCCGATGATGATTGCACTGCCACAACACCCAACTCTTTCAAAACAAAATTCCCGTTTCTGCGGAACCCTTGTAGATCAATGATCAATTCCATGATATCACTACTTTTACTTATAAATTTCTAAAAGACTCAATAAAGTCAAGCAGCATGTAAGCTCCTTCCAAAGCGGTATCAGTGCCGTGCTCGCTCAAGACAGTCACCACATCATCGTCTGCTCCACTGTTCTCCAAGCCCCTCACTGGCTGCCCCTTTCCACCACTGGCTTGCTCCATCTCTTTCATCTCCTCCAACGTTTCTATATCTGCACTGCCCTCCAGCCCATTGGATGACTCACATATTGGGTTGTCTTCATCCTCCGATGAACTGCTATCTTTGTCAGCACACTTTTCTGCTAAAGCCCCTTTAATGAAGATGAAAAAATCATTGTTTTTCATGAGGATCGTGCGGACACCAACTAGTGAGAGATGAACATCAGTAATACCATCCGTTGCTTGCACCGCTTTTTCAGTATGATAGATCAGCGTAGGCACTGGAAGTTGCATGAACCATTCCAAGGGATGTAGACATTGTGTAGAAGACGATAATAGGAGGTGTCTGCATCAGCTGCTCCTGCTGCATCATCAAACGATTGATAAGTCTGGTCCCACATAAAAAAAGATATTGGTTCTGACATCTTCAAAATGTTGATTCATAAAATTTTTAATTGTAGTCGTCAATTTGGGGAAAATGAATGATAATAATTATCGAGTGGTATTATTGAAATTCAAGAGAGTACTGGTGAGGTTTTATATTGGAGACTCTGAGCAGTGATCTCACTGGAGGAGGGGATTGTTCTTTCGGAGAACTCGTGGTAGCATGAAGACTCTGTATACACTACCAACGTTTATATTGACACAGAGGGCACTCTACTATTGGTGGAGGAATTGAACTGCTTGAAGACGCTGCCAAAGCGGGCCAATGAGTGCGACAATAACGTAGACGTGCAATGCTTGGATCCTTCTTCATGCTCTCTGATAACTTCTCCCAAGCTGCATCCACAGTGGCTTTGACAACAGTTTTTATAAAACATTTTGGAAGAAAAGAAATTTCCTCACTCGTCAAAGAATTTAAATGTCCAGTCTGACAATACTTTGTCAATGATTTCTCCAAGCACCCAGCATCGTACTTGGTAAACCACTTCTTCAAACGTTGCACATTGACCACTGCACAATGAAAATTAATAGGACCTCCATCAAAAAGACTATGATGATAGACACACTTTATTTCCACCTCCACATTCTCCAATACCGGACAACCAAAATCATCCAAATCAGTGATAGGTATTGCATTCTTGAGAATCTTCTCTAGCCAATTTTTCTTCTCCAGACCTTGAACGTAGATGTGTTTAACATCCTTCACCATAGCATTGATAAACTCACTCACTCTATCATACTCAATTTCTCCAGGAGTATCCCAATGTAGCCCATGATAATGACGGGACAACCACTGATTCATTTCCCGATATTTAAGCAATAAATCCTCCCATTTGTGGGGTGGATCCACCAAAACTGACTCATGAAGAAATTTTCCATCATCATCAAGCTCCAATGCTGATACTGCAAATTCTTTCAAGACAAACTGGTTGCCAAAATCTTTGAAACCCTCGATATCAATAACCACCGCCATGTTGCTATGATTCAATTGTAAAAGTAACTGAGAACTTTGCTCAGTCTTCTTGTTTCATCATCACCGCCCCTCCCTGGTTTTTAGCATGAGAGGTAGTGGACTTGGTGTCTGCATACTGTCTTGGAAATGTTACTTCAATAATTTTGTTATTGTCTGGACAAATTACATGATCTGCTCTCGAGATTCCAGGGAGAGATGTCAAACATAGCTGGACAATTTCGTTGGTGTTAGCACAGTAACGGTTTTCATTGAATGCCCTCGCATCAACAAGAGTCTGTGAAATTTCGCGAATTATTTTTCCGTTGGAGTCCTCGGAAGAAAAAATTTGTCTGGAGGTTTGGTAAGATCAAATGGTCATGTATTCATAATATTAATCCAATAACCGTTACGATACGATGATGACGTTTCTTCAAAGTCTGGTTTATATTTCGTGGCAGGATGCAATAACCGTTGAACAAAATGGCGTTTGAGAGGAGGGGTAATACCAACATCTCCCTCGGTAGGCTAGTATATTCTTCGGTTTTTATCCGAAGTCTCCCTACCCCCTCGATTAAAAAAGTATGAATAATCAGATGGTGGGAGTCAACCCGAAGATGACGCTCTCGTTATGAAGACCCCGTCAATCAGTTTTATAAACCCCATGCTCGCACAGTGCAGGACATTTTAGATTCAGTGAGTCAAGTGTGAAGAGTTCTACTGCTATGTCTAGTGTTGGTGGATCTCCAACTGAGCAAGTTTCGACTTTGGAGATAATTACAATTCGTAATTTTGTGGATAACGTGAGGAGTTCTGAAAAAATGAAAAGAGATGTGCCATTGAGAGTGATGGGATCAGTGCACTCTTCCAATTCAGAAAATGAGTACGATAGTTTAACTGATGAGGAGTTTGTGCCTGGTGTGGTGGATTTTTCTGCAACTTCATCTGAGGCCGGAGATCCTCAGGGCACCTCCGAAGTAGAGACATCAGATGGAGAGGCATCGGACCAGAAGGAGACATCAGATCGGGACTTACCTGTGAATGTTTCATCTGGAAGTTCTACTCCATTGCTTTTGGACACATCACAATCAACAATTGTTCCAGACTCTGATGTGTCAACAACTGATGTGTCAATCGAAAAGCCTGTGGTTATTGACATGCCATCTGACAATATTAACTCTGTCGAGGAGAAAGTTGACAATATTCCCGACTCACCAGAGCCAGCAGAGGAGGATGTTATCAGCATTCCCGACTCACCGGAGAGTCCCAAGCCAGCAGAGGAGGATATTATCAGCATTCCCGACTCACCAGAGAGTCCCGAGCCAGCAGAGAAGAGTATTTTGAATATTCTCGATTCACCAGAGAGCCCCGCACCAGCAGAGAAGGGTATTTTGAATATCCCCAACTCACTGGAGAGTCCCGAACCAGCAGAGAAGGGTATTTTAAATATTCCCGACTCACCGAAGAGTCCGGAGGAGGATATTCTGATCATTGATGAGTCATCAGAGAGTCCAAAGCCAGCTGAAGACAATTTTACGGTGCCCGAGACATCGGTGATCATCTCAGAAAAACATCAACCTATGGACGTAGATTCATCGGAGGTGTTGGTATCAGATTCCAGAAGTGATGAGTCAGCATCATACAGTCCAGCACGATCATCAGATGACTCGAACGATGATGGTGATGATGATGATGATGAGCAACTGCGTGTTTTCGTGCCAGAGGAATGGAAGAGTCAATTGTCTGAGAGAGTCATGAAGAAAAAACTGAGAGCTGTTGTCAACAAACACTTCAAAATTGGTGGTACTTTCCTCACGCTTGGAGGTGTACGAGCTAAATTGATCTTCTGTCCTCACGGCAATGTATTTTTCAAGCCAATGAGAGCCCACAAACGACCTGAACGATTGCCCGCAAACTTCGAAATTCATCCGATTGTAAGTATTACATAAACTGCATGATAAGAAATGTATAAATTAAGAATTAAATACTCATCCATATCTTTTATTTCATTTGTTTCAGTTGTAAACCAGTATTGGATTTCGAGAGGAATAATTCCCCGTTTTGCCTGCTTACGCTTATCTGACAGGATGATCAGAAACTATGGATTATTATTGCTTGCGCTTCAATGAAGATTTTCCTTCTATAATACCAAACAAACAAAATCATGATATTACGTGCAAAAGTGTGCATTGCAATTTTTTTCTAAAATTTCACTCTTTTTTTTTTCATTATTATTATTTTGAAATTATCCATGTATTGAATAAAAAGAAAAATAGTCCATGTAAATATATTTCAATTATTATTAGTCTCAACCGTCTTCACAATCCTCCATTCCTCCAAAACATAAACATTGACGCTTTGAATGCCAGACGCCAGGCGCCCAACCGAGAAGGGGAGTGAAGTGTTTGTTAAGTGGATACGCAGTCTTATTGCTCTGCTTCAGTACGTCTCAAACCATCCACGAGATAGTTTAAAAGTGTTTGACAAGTTGAAATCAATGTAAGTATTTCATATTTGAGTGAAACAATTGTGATTTGAGTGAATTTAAAAGTGATTTTGTGATATTAATTAGCGTGTTTACAATATTAAACACTGTTTGTGTTTTACAGTGAGGAAGATGCAGCATCACCCGTTTCCGGACCCAGATCTGAGGGGAGAGTGGGAGGAGGAAGACTCTGCTCTAGAGGACTGGTGGCTGGAGCAGAAGGAGAAGTGTTGGGATTATATCCCACACTATTACCCTTTGGTGGGACATTTGGCGGTACCAATGCACCACGTTGTCAGTTTCCTGGCGTACCTGGGAGATTTTCTGTGTGTTGCCAAGGTACAACAAATGATCAATTTAGTTGTTCATTTATTCATTTCTATAAATAATAATAATTTTCATGTAACTCATTTCTATATTTCTTGTGTGTGTTTACAGCAAGCTTCTGTTCATCAGGATATGAGAGGATTGTTGAACTTCCTCCGTCTCGTCGATCGTGAGGAAGAGGCGAGGGAGATACTGCCACATGCGCAGTGCCTCGCCATTGCCGCATGGCTCATTTTGGGCGTACAAGGTCGTTGCATTGAATAAAGTGAGTAAACATCATCTTCTTTCTACCATTTTCTTAAATTGCATTCAAGAAAAATTAATATTTATAAACGTTTCATGTGTTTCAGATGCTGTTGACTTATATTTTTCAAAAATAATTATTATAGCTTTTAAAGATTTATGTATTAAGGTTCATTTTTTATTCATTAAAAAAAAAATAATAAAATATAACACTGAACAAAAATTAAATCTCAGTTTTCAAATTTATTTCTTCCCTACATCTTTTCAGGTTATTCAATACATTTCTTTTTTTTTATAAACATAGTTGTAGGAATAGATTTATACTTTCAGCTGACTCAAGATGCAAGGATTATATCTCCCCTCCAAAAATATTATTTTCAAACGTTTAGCAGCGGCAGTCAGGCAGTCAGGTGGCAGTCAGGCTTCCAGTTTCGGCAAGTTCTCCAGGAAGGTGTCAGACAACCGCGCTGGTAAATACACGATGAACTCATCGTTCAGCACAACGGCTACCTTGTCACCAAACTGTCTGGTAGAGATGATCTTCAAATCCGTCACTAGGTATTCCTCGTTCAGCGTCAGGTCTGCTCGACGTTTGGTAGGCAAGAAATTCCCCAAAGCGATACGGTTAATTCCGTCCAGATCCAAATCCAGTGGTTGATCAGCCTCCATTTTTTGTTTACTTTGCACTTCGTTCGATATAGGCTCAAGGATTGTATCGGCACCGTTGCAGACTTTAGACTGTCTCTTCAAGGGTTTGATGATCAGTACTTATAGGCTTACATGAGTGGAGGGGCGAGTCGCAATTATTCCTGATCATTTTAACGGTATAAAATTTCTAAGAAAAATTGCATAATCCAACGTACTTTTTAACAGTTTCGAACCATTGCATCAGTCTCAACGGTCAAATAATTCTTGGGAATTTGATGAATCAAGGGGATGATATGATGAAACAATCCAACGTATTTTTTCAACGGACAAATTATTCCGAGAATGTAAACGGTTCAATCATTCCTCGAAATTTACTTCTTCGTCATGATGAAACATCTCAACGGAAAAATCACTCGCAGAATTGCAACTGTCAAATAATTCTTGAAATTTGCTTGGTGGGGGGGGGGAATTTCACACATATGATCATTCCTATCAATTCAGTTACATTCACACTGAGTTTGTTAGTGTATTTTTTCAAGATGGACTGCGATACCGGGCCTCGTCCGCGAATACTAAAAGTCCTAGAGAATGCTTATCAAACAGCGTTCTATCACGACATAGAGCGATGGATTAATAAATGCATTCGTTATATTCAACTTTACACGAGCGCCCTGAACAGGGGAAATCCATCGGTGGGGAAGAAGAACCAAGTTTTATCAATCATCGCTTGCATCCAGCGTTATGAAGAAAGGTTCAGAGACAGACAGCATCAAGGAGGTCGCATGCAGGTGTCATCTGGTAGCGGAGAAGAATCACTCACTCGTCGAGTTCGCTGGAAGGATGGTCCACTGGCCTTTCGAGGCCGAATACGTTCTGGCATTATAATCAATCTTCAAAATAAGGATCCTAAGAGGTTTCTTGACGATGCAAAAGAATTGTCAATTGCCCGTTTGGAGAATGTTCGTGAGAGCAATGGAAATATTAAAGTCAACAGTATACTAGCGTGTAAATTTCAAATAAAAAAGGAAGAAGTCATCAATAGTGAAATTAAATATTTCAATACGAAAAATGTAATTATTTTGCCGACCACAGATCTCGGTGAATGGTTTGATGAGAATGTCACGGAACCATTGCTTACAAAAATTGAGGATTTCCAAGAATGTGATTCAGGATGGGAACTAATTGAAATTCTACATTTGATGATTAATATGAATCGATATGCTCCTCTCAGTGCTGGCTTATCGACATTTGCTACGCTGCCGTATCATATACAACTGAAAAAAGCTGTTGTGAATATAAAAAATGCCGATCAATTTTGCTTCTTGTGGTCAGTTATCGCTGCTCTCTATCCAGCAAAGAATAACAGATGTCTTACTTCATCATATCCTCATTATACCATCGCAACTATACCTCAAAGTCAAAAGACTCTTGATTATAAGGGTATCAACTTCCCCATCGCTTTGAGTGATGTTCATATATTTGAGAAGAAAAATAACATATCCATCAATATTTACGGTATTGAAAATGAAAGCAATCATCAAAAAGAAATAGTGCCTTTTTACCTCAGCAAAGTGGAGTCTCACATACCTACAATTCATTTACTACTTTTTTGTTCGAATGTACATGTTCCAGCTAATGCACAGCCAGTTTATCACTATGCGTGGATTAGCAATCTTTCAAAACTTGTGAGTGCACAAATTTCGAGTAGTGGGCATTTTATATACCTATGTGATCGGTGTCTGTGTCATTTTCGTGAGAAAAAACGTTATGATGAACACAAACAGGACTGTTTTTTAATAAATAAGTGTAAAATGGTCTTACCGGTGGAGGAAAACAAAATTCTAAATTTCAAAAATGATAAGTTCAAAGAGCCTGTACCATTTGCCATTTATGCTGACCTGGAATGCATTTTAAAAACTAATGAGAACGATGATGATAACTTGTGTCAAAAACATGTGCCATACAGTATCGCTTTCTACTTACAATGTTCGTTTAATACAACTCTATCGCGCTTTAACATCAAACGTGGCTCTGACTGCATCATCTGGTTTATGAATGAGTTGAAAAAAATCGGAGTGATGGTTGATGACATTTTAAAGACTGTTGTGCCAATGGAGAGACTCACTAGCAAACAATCGCAAGATTTTGAAGCATCCCAAGAGTGTCATATTTGTGAGAAACCGTTCATTTCTACAGATATTAAACATCGAGATCATTGTCACTTTACTGGCAGGTATCGTGGAGCTGCACATGCAGGATGCAATATTAATTATAAAAATCCCCATGAAATACCAGTGGTTTTTCATAATCTCTCGGGTTATGATGCACATTTTTTGATTGTTGATTTAGTGAAACATTTTGAAAGTTCCGTAGAATTGCTGCCACTAACTAAAGAAAAGTATATATCATTCCGAAAATATTTACCACAAACGAAAGTTAGCTTGAGATTCATTGATTCGTTCAGATTCATGGCTAGTAGTCTTGAAAAATTGGCATCATACTTGACTGATACGGACAAGACAATCACCCGAGCGCATTGCAATACCGAGGTTGAATTTCATCTTTTATTGCGGAAGGGTGTATTTCCATATGAATACGTAGATAGTTGGGAGAAATTGGATGATGAAAAATTACCACCTAAAGAATCTTTTTATTCATCATTGAATAATCGGGAGATATCACAAGAGGACTATGAACATGCGTGTCAAGTTTGGGAGAAGTTTGACATCTCAACACTTGGGGAATATTCAGATTTGTATTTGAAAACTGATGTTCTACTCCTAGCAGACATTTTTGAAAATTTTAGAAAAAGCTGCTCTTCGGTGTATAAGCTAGATCCATTGCATTATTACACAGCGCCTGGACTAGCATTCGATGCAATGTTGAAATACACAAAAGTGGAAATTGAGCTTTTAACAGATGTTGATAAGCTTTTATTCATTGAAAAAGGGATTCGTGGAGGTGTCGCTCAATGCACCAATCGTTATGCTCACGCCAACAATCGATATATGGATGAAAATTACGATAAAGATAAAGATGAGTCGTATCTCATGTACTTTGATGTTAACAACCTGTACGGTGCGGCTATGAGTCAACATCTACCCTATGGCGGCTTCGAATGGGAAAATCCAGAAGGATTCAATGTTTTCAATGTTCCTGATGACTCTCAAGATGGATATATTCTGGAAGTAGACTTGGAGTATCCCAGAGAATTGCATGATGCACACCGAGATCTACCGCTGTGTCCCGAGCATTTTGTCCCTCCAAATCGTAAGAATAAAAAGCTTATGACTACTCTATATGCTAAAAAATCTTACGTTATACATTACAGAAATTTAAAGCAATGTCTGACTCTTGGTATGAAATTGACAAAAATTCTCCGAATATTGAAGTTTAAGCAGGGAACATGGCTCAAGCCCTACATTGATTTAAATACTGAAAAAAGAAAAGAATCGAAGAATGACTTTGAGAAGAATTTCTTCAAATTGATGAATAATGCAGTCTTTGGGAAAACCATGGAGAATGTGAGGAAACATAAAGATGTCAAATTAGTAATTAAATGGGAGGGGAGGTATGGAGCAAGAGCTCGTATTGCTCAGCCTAATTTTCACAGTAGTCTCATTTTCGACGATAATGATATGGTAATAATTGAGATGAGTCGTGCAAAAATCAATTTTAATAAACCCATCTACATTGGATTTGCTATCTTGGATTTGTCTAAAATCTGGATCTACGATTTTCATTACAATTATGTGAAAAAAGTGTTTGGTGACAAGTCGAAGTTGATGTACACAGACACAGATAGTCTTTTATATTATTTCACTGTTCCAGACATTTATGAGTTCATCAAAGACAGTCCATCAAAATTCGACACTTCGGACTATCCCGAGAATAATGTTTATGGAATAAAAAGACACAATAAAAAAGTGTTGGGTGTAATGAAGGATGAATGTAATGGTCGGATTATAACTGATTTTATCGGCCTGCGTGCCAAATTGTATACTTTCAAGGTGTTGGGTGAGGTACGGGAGAAGAAGCGTGCAAAAGGTGTAAAAAATGCAACGATGAAAACAATTACGTTTGAAGATTATAAAAACTGTCTTTTTCAGAAAACAAACATTGTCAAACCTCAATATTTAATTCAGAGTAAAAAGCATCAAGTTTATACTGTAAGGCAAAACAAATTGGCACTGAGCTCCGATGATGATAAAAGAATCTTATTACCCGATTCAACAGATACTGTACCTTATGGATACCATGAATAAAAAATTATAATTATGATTTTTGAAAAAAAAAATTTATTCATTTTTATTTTGGAAATTATATTTCATTTACATTGATCCAACTATTATGAGTACTATCAAATCCCGACCACTTCACATATGCCTTCGCCCGNGGAAATTACATTTCATTGACATTGATCCAACTATTATGAGTACTATCAAATCCCAACCACTTCACATATGCCTTCGCCCCCTTCCTCTTCAACACTTTCTCAACCAGATACACATCTGGATACTTGACACTCGCTAATTCCTCCTGATAAAAACCTCCTTCGATTGATTCATCATTATGATCCATCAGCTTGTAAGTTACGGATATGGTGTTCTGCACTTTCTTGGTGGTAAATATTTCTGTAGTCCAGTTTGGGGTGTAGCCTTTCTGGAAAACAGTTTTATACTTGCTGATTCGCACTTTATCACCCACTTTGAATTTAATTTTCAGCTTTCGAATCGCTCCTGATTTTCCATAAATGTTTCTCAACAATAATTTCTCCATTTTTGTGGTGACATCCTTCGGCTTCATTTTGATGGTGCGATGTTTTGTATCATTGTATTCTATTACTAAATCATCTACAATATCAATCCATTTATAGGTTCCACGGATTGAAACTTGCTTCCACATTTTATTTTCCAGTGTTCGATTGAAACGCTCACATATCGATGCCTTGAGATTGCTGAAGGTAGAATACATGTCGATGTCATGTTTTTTCATAAGAGTCTGAAAATTCTTGTTGTAGAATTCTTTGCCTTGATCCACATGTAGTTTCTTTGGAATTCGCCCGTCCAGCAAAATTTTGTTCATGGCAGTTGTGACATCTTTACCATTTTTTGATTTAATAGCAATGGCCCACGCATACTTGGAAAAAATATCAATTACAGTGAGGAGATATCGATAGTTTTTGTTCGAGTTTGCATATTTCACCATGTCCACGAGATCGGCCTGCCACGTTTCATCCAATCCACGCATTTCAACGCGTCTTCTTGGATAATTTCTTCGTGCTGGGCGATGCAGCTCCTCCCCTATCGTTCGTTTTTGGGACTCCATTTAATTGTTTCGGTGTGTCTGCAATTTCACGTCGTCGGTTTTCCAGCAATTTCTCTATTTTTTCAAAACATGTATTTATAGTGGACTCCAACTCTCCAATCGGTTTTTCCAATTTTTTTTCCAAATCTATCGTCAAATTGTGTTCCACCAGATCGACAGTTTTTTTGCAAATTTTCTCGTAAAATTCGCAATGAAATTGCATCAGACTCTTCCAGTGGATCAGCAATGGGACATAAACTTTTACCTTCTAAACTGTAATTTCCATCGAAGGTACGTTTAAATCCATCACCTGGTGGACCTCTCCTGCTAAGAGTGGAGGTCTTACTGCTGTATAACAGGCGTCCGAACACATCGACACTCATGATGCAAGTGAGAGCATTTACGTGAGGGAACATGTTAATATATTATTTCAGCCTCTCGTAATTCTTCAATAATGGAGAGGATTTCATTTGTATGACTGAAATTGCCTGCAGCTTGGGATGCCATAAGTAAACGAAGTCTATCCACCAATTCATTCGGATTATCCCAGTAAATATAATCCATTCTACTGGCTGTTGTCTTTGGAGCCACCATCAGGTCTGGTATTAGAGCTTCACCACTTTTTGAAGTTGATGATACTAGCGGTAAAATTATATTTGTAAATTTTTCAGTGGGGTTTTTATCTCTGATAGGTTTGGATGGATGATAATACAGTTGATGTGCATGTGTATTCCGTAAAATTTCTCCATAATTTTCTCTATCTGTTGACGTGACATGAATCATCTCTGGATCTCTGTTGAATATTAACATCAGGAGACCTGAAGTTAAATCATATGATTTTTCCTCAATCATCAATGTATCGCCACGGAAAGTAACAATTGCATTCCCAATTTTCCAGTTTTCACCAATTTGACGAACCCTAAATTGTCTATCGAGTTCTTTTTCCTTTGCTGTACCGAACTTATTGAGATAAAATTGAAGGAGATTCCCAGTGTCAGACCTGTTTAGGGGAGAGGATTCATCAGCTACTTCTTCCTCAGATGTTGTAGGGAAGACGTCTTTTTTCAGAGAGAAATTATCATCGACAAATGATGGTCCTCCATGTTGAATTGATGGAACTTCATACTTCTCATCTGCTCTGCTTTTTTTCATTCTCTTGATTGTCATCAGACTCTTATAGTTATTCTGCTTTTGAACTTCTGCATGATTAACCAATTTTTCAAGAGGTGTCACTACCGGCTTCAAAGCTTCATTAATAGCACGTTCAGCCGTATCTTTACCAAGCTTTATAGCTCTATATTTATGACGAATGGCTTTACTGGCTTCAGCAATGTGCTGCAACACACTTGACTCTTGTTGCAAGTCCTGGCGCTGCATGTTGAGCGTTATACGTTCGATTTAACACTGTCTCGAATTTCACTAATCAATCACTATTTATGTACACATAGCAATCGAATCCTCTCCGATATCGTCCCTCATGCAATTCACAATCTTTATTAATAGTAATGAAACCATATTTGTCCGTGTTCCAACACGCGGAGCACAATTCCTTGAACTGGGTGTACAGCATATCAGTATTAACATGATCATGATAGATATGCTTTAAATTCATCTCATCTTGACGAAAGAGTATGAGCAAATTCGCATTATCCCGCACCAAATGTTTCGGGATTCGAGCGTAAGTTTGACAAAGATAGAAACTATCTACATTTCGATGTCGACCCATGCAAAAAAATGCTCGAATATTATCTTGCTTTTCACATGCTACATCATCAAATATCATGATGGAGTTGGGTCTAGTCTCTTCAGGTTTGACCACTTCATCATGATCATTGAAAGGGAAATAGCCAATAACTTGTACTGATTCCAATAAATCTTTCAAGAATTGATATTTCGGTTGATTCAGAGATTTTGAGTATACGTAAACATTCTCAAATTTCAAGCCATTCGGGTGGGTAATAAGTGCAAGCAGAGCATTGGTGTTGCCACAGTTGGAAGGTCCACATATGATTGCACGAACAGTATTTGGTAAGAGTGGGCCGTGCCGATTCTTTTTCTTGTCTTTCTTTTTATCCGTAATTCTATCGAAATTAATGACAGGCAGCTTGGAACTTTGCTCCTTGAACTCCATGACGACGACTGATGGAAAAATCTTTAAATACAGTGTATTTATTCATTTTTAGTCAGTCTTTGAGAGATCATGGTGGTGAACAAACGTGCCAAAACCTCCAAGGGTGAAGGTTTTGTGAATAAACTCATCAACAAGTTACCCATTGAATTGCATGTACCTGGCTATCAGTACTGTGGACCCGGAACAAAGCTAGCCAAGAGATTGGCACGTGGAGATTTGGGGATAAATCCCCTGGATGCAGCGTGCAAAGAGCACGATATAACTTATTCAAAGAATCCAGAGAACTTGACAGCTAGACACGCAGCAGATAATGTCCTTGCTGATAAAGCTTGGCAACGAGTTTTGGCTAAGGACGCTGGTTTAGGTGAAAAGGCCACTGGCTTGGAATGTTGCAAACGTCATGAATATGAAGAGAAAAATCGGCATGGGTGTTAATCGTAAACTGAATGTGAAGAAGAAAAAGAAGACTGGAAAAGGCTGTCGAAAGAAGTCCGGTGGTGGTAGTAAGAAGAAGACGTTGTTGCGTCATATTATGCAAGCTGCGAAAGGCTCCATGCACTCTGGAGTTGATCCGGTCAAGAGTGCATTGAAAGGTGCACGTGAGGCAGTAAAACATGCAGGAGGAAGGAAAAAAATAAAACCATCGTCGAGAGTTCTTCCCATTTCATCCAAAATTGGTGGAATTTTACCAGCATTCCTGATCCCACTGTTTGCAGGACTTAGTGCCACTGGTGCTTTAGCTGGTGGTGCTTCAGGTATAGCCAGAGCAATTGGCGCTTCGAGGCAGGCCGCTAAAGACCTTGAAGAGAGCAAAAGGCATAACCGATCGATGGAAGCCATTGCTCTGGGCAAAGGAATGTACTTGAAACCCTATAAATCGGGTTTGGGCTTGCACTTGAATCCAAAAAACTAATAAAACTACCCCCCCGAGCGCTCACCGACAGTGATCTGGTGAAATATGCAGGCATCATGGGAATACCGCATTTTCGTGGTGTCTACATGAGAAATAATATGCCTCAAAGTGGACCATGGAAGAATGAGTCAGCCATAGTTAACCTTGATGATAAAGATGGCCCAGGTACTCATTGGGTTGCCTACAAGAAGAAGGATAATGAAGTTATCTACTTTGATAGCTATGGCAATTTACGTCCACCTCAGGACCTTATACATTATTTCGGTGGCGGTAGTATTGTGAAATATAACATGAAAAATTATCAAGACTATAATACCATTATATGTGGACATTTGTGTTTGAAATTTTTCACTGGAGAATTGATATAAAGGGGCTGATCAGATCAAGACGCACATCAGTTCAGTGGCAGCTGCGATGAGTGACTCATTCACCTTGACCTTGTCTGGCAGGTCCTCTGTACTGGAGGCCTGGTATTTTCCACCTATTGAATTATCAAAGCAAAAATCCTACAGTGTAGGACTCGTACAACTCCTCACATACAATTCAATCCCCAATATTGATGAGGGACGCAATAAATTCCATTTTCAAAAAGGGGATTTGGCAATAGAGCTGATTATACCAACCGGAAGCTATGAAATCAGTGATATCGACAAGTATTTAAAGAGAGAATTATTGAGCTTTAAAATTCCCTTCAGCTTGAAAGCTGATGATCAAACACTTACAACAGTGATTGAGGTACCAAAAGATGTAACAATAAATTTCATGCCATCGAATTCTATCGGTCAATTGCTTGGTTTCCACGGAGAGGTTCTGGCACATTCTACAGTCTATCGAGCAGCCACACCACCAAATATCCTTCATGTAAATTCACTTCGTGTTGAGTGCAATCTCACTGCAGGAGCCTACATTAACGACAGGCGTGTGCATACAATTCATGAATTTTTCCCGAGCATCCCCGCCGGATATAAGATCATTGAGAATCCTGCGCAGGTCATTTACTTGCCAATCGTCGTGCAGTCAATAGATCATCTGCAATTGAAAATTTTAGACCAAGACGATCGTCAGGTGAACTTTCGTGGAGAAGTCATCACAGTGAGACTTCATATAAAAGCTAATTGAGAGGAAACATGGGCATCGTCTTTGAGAGAAAAATTGGCAGCAGTTATAAAAGTGAGGAGTCATGCCAGAAAGTGGACAGTGGTCGAGTAGCTCGCGCGCAGCTGACATCGCAGAATATCAAGTTTCTGAGGAGTCTGGGTCTGAAAATTCACGCAAGAGTAAAAAAGTGAAGTTTTGCTGTTTCGTCCTCGCCTGTTGTTACTGCCGTCTACCATGGAAGAAGTCTTAAATATTCAAAAACGAATCATCTTTGATGAGTCCATTGCTCATTATGAAATGCACGCACATCAACCGTTTGCATTATCGTCCTTCAGCAACAATGATGAAATTCGTATTGCTGTGCCAGTCCAGTCACCTGGCCGTTAGTCCCTAGTCTACCCCGACATAGCCTTTAGAATCGCCCAGTGGGACAGCCTATACGTCGGCCCATTTCCTAACACAAGCTGGACGAATTCTAAAATAGCGAAAGTTTAGTAACGTCCTCCAGACTTCCAGAGTTCGCGGTTCCACCCAAAGCCGCTATTCCTTCAGCCTTTCATTGGTCTGTGGCTCTTCTCGTCGAGTCCCAGCGCCTTCAGCCACCTCTAGATGTCTCTTCCTGTCTCTCTTTACAATAATTTCAAGAGTTCAATTATCTATTTGAGGAGATTCCAACCCGTAACGAGAAAGTCTCGTTATACATTGTTTTCACTTCCATTATACTATTTCATGGACAATCAACTTTTCGGAATCCTTATATCAACTTCACATCTTAGCACCAAACATACGATGTATGCATCCTCAATACGTCACAGTTGTTTTCCGTATGTCTATATTCGATGAAGCTCATTATTAGATTCGATAACTAGTATTTTGTTTTCATTCTGTATTGACGCTTTCTCCTCTCTGCAAGGAAAATATCACACACTGTATTCAATAAAATTTCCACAAATTATATCAACTTCACATCTTAGCACCAAACCGTGAAAATTATTATTCCACTTCGGAATTATCCAACAATGCCCTCGATCTTTTATGATAAACAAATTACTTCTATTTTCGATATTCAAACGTAACCACACAAGCGATGCTCGGTCAGCTGACTAGCGATTGAGAGGTTCTCCTCGCTGGTACGATGGTGAGGTGGCGCTGTCTTGTACTCTCATTGGTCAGGGAGGAATAGGGGCGATACCACGCTGTAAAACACGATTTTACCTCTCAAATAACGGACAGTAAAATGGCGGTTTTCAGCAGAGTGTAAAGAAAATAAATTTATCGTCTCAATACAGAAAGAAGAATTCTGAAATCTAAGAGGAAGTGTCACATCAAAGGTTGTACTAGTAACACAATAGATAACTCTGAATTGAGTTTCCATACACTCCTTCCACTAAATCGTGATCATGATATTATTGTTAATTTCGTTTTTGGAGTAATCTTCATGCAACTCTCGATTTTATGTGGTCTTTCATCCAGGCCACTTGTCTTCGAACATAAAGACAATAAATCAACATTCTTGTCCATAATCGATGTTGCCCCATAAAAAAAATTATATTTCCGGAATTCAATACTGTTTGACCCTCTCTCATGTTCCGGGATATTACTAACTTAGTGATGCCGCGAGAGACTTCACGAGACAATACTTTGGAGAGATGGTCTCGGTTTCAATGAAAATGGAAATCTTTGGTCTCGTCTTCGTCTTGGAATACGCAGTATCAACTCTTCTCGTGATGACTCCGTGTCAATTTATCTCATTTCGGTCTCAACATTTTCGTATTTTTTTATGTAAAATCTCGGTTGAGCGAAATCGAGAAAAAGCGATTTCTTTTCAAATCGTTTCCACATATAGCTTCAGGACTAGTGGACCGATGTCGATTTTTTTGTTTTCAAAATATTCATTTCGATGCCTTCTATCTGAATCAATCAAAATATGTACACCTATTCATACATAGTTTTCTAGATATTACCGTTTTTCATTTCTTTTTATGAAAAAATTTGTAATCACTCTAGCTTGTGCAAGAATCGAGATATCAACTTGAAATTTCGAAGATACTTCCTCTCATGATAACAACAGTTCGTATTGGAGATGCTGTCAATCACATTAGCAGTTTCGGAGATGTTCGACTTTTTATGAAAATTTTTTATGTGCAATATCTTCAAAACTACGCAACCACTTTCACTATTTTTAAAATATTTGTTTTATTCTATGTAAATCAATCAAAACATATACACAGAGAAAAATTTTTGGTTAAAATTACCCTTTCGCATAGAAATTTTCGCATACTAAACCAAAAATTGTCTAGACATTTGTCAAAATGTATATAGACAAAGGCAAAAACTATTTATTGGAACGATAAAAATTATAGTTATCCTGGTAATGACTATAAAATTCATTGAATAATTTTTATTCACCCAATTCAATGAAATTTTATCCATCGTGTGCATCAAAAATTACTGGTGCACGCGACGCTTTTTACCCTTTCGAACAATAAATTCTACTAGAAGAAAAAGTAGAATGTCTTGCGGTAAAAATACTTCGAGCTCTGTCGGTAACACCCAAGCGTTTCGGCGTATTAACGCGTAAATATCGATAGCTTAGTAACAGAGTCACGTAACTACAAAAAACGGTGATTTCGAGAAGGAAAGTGACGTATCTCTAAGAAATGCAAAAAGGGGGCTGGTACATCGAGAATCCAGTGCATAGACGACTTAGTTCGTCGGTGAATTTTTCACGGATATCTCCGAAACTAAGGCGGATAGCGAATTTTTATTGAAATATTGTAGCGGGAGAAGGGGGGTTTTGCGTTGCAAATTCACAACCAAAAATATGGGAACCATCCCTCTCGCTCACCGCCAATTTTTCACTAAAAATTCGCTATCTCCCTTACTTTCGGAGATATCCTTGAAAAACTCACTGACGAGCTAAATCGACTACGGATGAAGAGGGGGTGGGGACATCGAAAATTCAGTACAACTGAATGAGGGCATCCCTCTCTATGTATGGGGCACTTACTGCCTTTAATTACCTCGAAGCAAAGAGTGTTAAACTTAGATCTCAATTTTTTTGGAGATACATTCTTCTTTCACCAAAAAGTAATAAACCAACGTATTTCCAGTAGAGTATAGAAAAGGGTTATCAGTGGAAAAAAGTGACAAACATTGAACTGAATCACATTTTGTGAAGCATTAAACATTAGTTTTCATTGCACTTTGTATTTTTCACTGCTCTGTCCTGGTCTTCCAATTTTTGTGTTGAATCATGAAAACTATAGACGCGAGTTTTCGTAAATTTTATATAACCTCTGAGTGGTACCTTCTGCGTATACCACATTCAAAATCTTCTGTGGGTAAGGTTAGTATTTTTGACCATTCTGGGACAGTAATTTTTATACAGATATTTGTAAAAACTACTCAGATATGTGGTAATTTTTATCATCGCATACTATTTTTACACAGATGAGAACAAATATTATCCGAAAATGTTCATTAAAATTTCTTCACACCAAGGATATTTTTTGCTTCAAAAATGAACTGCTATAGGATTACCCTTCCATCCGGGTAATTTTTATTTGAATTTCACTACAATTTTTACCGAAAATTTCTGTACGTGTACTCGCCCAAGTCGAAATATGAGACCTTTTTTTGAGCTCCCAGGTCTCGTTGCAAACTCTTTCTGGGATCGGAATTCTCCCTACGTTCTCATTGATGCTCTGTTTCGGAGATCCGAGAACTTTATTTATTCTCCACCATTTTCTTAGTCCTGTGATCTCTTTCACCTATCTCTCTCCAAGAACTCTTCTAATCCTCTTCATAACTCTACTCACAAAAGGCCAATTTCTTTTCCTTTATACAAGCTCCAAATTTTTTAATTATTGTTATATCGTCATGGCCGAGCGCGTAAAGCGCTTGTTTGCGGCCACAGAGTTTTCAATTTCGAGTCTCCCCGTTTTTTTTTTTCAACAGAAAAATGCTGATTGCATTGAAAATCTATATTAATTAATATGAATCGGTTCAGTTGCAATCGTATTTTTCAAAGAGAGGAGAAAGGACAACTAGTAACCGAAATTTTTCATGTTTATTCAAACGTCGTTCAATTAATTCTCCGATGTGCTATGACGTTTTACTTTATTTCCAGGCAAAATTGAAAACTGATCGAGATATGCGGTAGCGTATCGGCCAAGAAAAGTTTTGACCGACTGAGCAAAACATCAGGCCGAGCGCACCGCGTATCTATACACGACAGAACTTCCCCCTCCACTACCTCTAAATGATTTACATTCGGTATAATGACAACGGGACGACAAATCGGTAAAGTGTCATTAGTTACATGATATAAATCGCCTATGAGCTTTTCAACGGTGTAACTATAGTATTTTTTGGATTAACAGTAAACAATATACGCGCATAGCAACGGGTTGATATTCACATTCTCGCGATTCACATTATAAAGTCGGAGAATCAAGTTGTAACGTTGGCAGCGCCGGTCCAACTGAGTCTCATATCTAACGTTTAAGTATTGCTGCCAGTGCATTTGAATGTGGGTTGTGATGTTGTTATGGAGAACCACGGGAAATGTTCTTCTTCAGGTTACATCACTTATTAGAATGAAACGGAAAATCGACTCAGTATTCTGTTTTGTTTTTTCTCGTCGAAAATTCGAATTTCATGCCGCCATATGTATATTCATATGAGGACTTCGGACATAAAGGTAGTTCATGCACTGTTTGTGAGGTTATTGGTTTATGTTTGGAATGTGACAAAAGTGGGATGTGTCGAAAATATTCTATGATCAAGTATTAAATGTCTGTGAATAGTTAAATTCGAAAAGAAAATATTTATTTTTCCGTCCCGGCGGGCGCAAAGTTACATTTCCCTCCCGCTTCGCGGGAGGGAACTCTGACTTTGCGCCTACGCCGAGACGGAAAATCGCGTTCTACCCACGGGAAGTAAAATAAAGGACCCTCAGCCGCGTGCTTACCAACCTCGCTTTCGGCTCGGCTGGTAATTGCACTGGCGGCTGAGGATCCTTTATTTTCCCTCCCTAGGTTAGAAATATACTATTCTCCGAGTGTAACAAAAAATGTTTTCATTCCGCGGAAAAAAATTCTCTAAATTAAGTGACAGTGAAATGCGAACAATTTTGTGATTATTTAGGAAAAATTAGTAGAAAATAGTGGAATTAAATGGACACTATGAATCTTTTTCAAAATGTTGATGACTTATTGAAGTGTTGATGAAATAGAATTTTTCTTTTAATTAAAGTACAGTCAGCCCCTTTGTAATAAGCTTAGACTGAGCTCAATCGATAAATTTGTTCCTTGGTTATAAATATTGAAACAAGAAGTCAGAAGAGTCCATTCCACCCAATGTTACCCTAATATTTTTAAAAACAAACAAGCAGGAGTTCGAGCCTATTCGACAGAAGGCATGGGACCGTTTCTTTTTGCGTTATTAGTCTTTTTCTTCTATTCATTTCTAGCAATTCCATTGGTAGTAAGCTTTCGAATGTGACTGTGACCGGCATACGTATATTCCTGTTACAGGCACGAGTACTAGTACTTTGCATAATACAAGGATTTTAATGGAAAAACAGAAAAAGGGGAATATCTCGAACACTTTGTACGAACAGGTATAGATGTTTTGATTGATCTAGATAGAGGACATCAAGATGAATATTTTGAAAACAAAAATAAGTGGAATCCTTTGTAAAGTTTTAAAGATACTCAACATAATAGATTTTCAGAAAGAGTTGAATATCTTCGAAATTTCTGGTGCGATTGAGCCCGTCTTCAATACGAACCTTTTTTATCACAGGAGGAAGATTCTATCCAAATTTTAAGACGATATCCTGATTTTCGCACACGTTAGCGCGTGTACAAGGATTTTAATGAAAAAACAGAGGAAGGGGAATATCTCGAACACTTTGTATGAACAGGTATAGATTTATTGATCTAGGTAGAGGACATCAAGACAAATATTTTGAAAATAAAAATAAGTGGAATTGTCTGCGAAGTTTTAAAGATATTGAACATGACAGATTTTCAGAAAAAGTTCAATATCTCCGAATCTACAGGTCGATTGGGCCCCTCTTCAATATGAACCTTCGACATCACAGGAAGAAGATTCTGTCCAAATTTTAAGCTGATATCTCCATTTTTGCACACGTTAGCGCGCGTACAAGGATTTTAATGAAAAAACAAAAAAGGGGAAATATCTCAAAAACTTAATTTTTAAGATATTCGTGAAAAACTATTTAAAAACGAATCGCTTTATCCCAAAAAACTATTTGAGCGATCGGATTAAAATTATGCACAGAGGTAGTCCTTATTAAGACCTATAATCTGACAAAATTTCAAATTTTTAAAATTATTTTAGCCACTTCATTACTCAATTTTCTAAAAATTGACCATCGGGAAGGTGGCGGTGGACATATTCACATACAGACGTGATCGCCAAACTTCCTATTTTTACGTTTCAGATCATTCTACATCATTTCCAACGAAAATTAGAGAATGTGAAAATCGGACGATTGCAAAGCTTCCATTCGGAAGCAAAAAAAAATAAAAACAGATATTTTCGAAAAGAATTCTTTGTGAACATTTTGTTCGACTATTCCTTTAAGAAAATCTATTCATCTCTCCAAGAAATACAATCCACATAGGAATCATCAGAGCAAAAATTGAATGAGGAACCAAATCAAGTAAGAAAATTATTAATAGATGATTAAAAATTGAAATTCGGTGGAGACAATAAATCTGGAGTAGAACTGTTTATTTCCCTTCAATTGTTGATTCAAGAAATGTTCTATCTTATGAAAAATTCATGAGTTAAATTGATTTGAAAAGAACCAATTTCACCGGATGTAAAGATAGTCTTTGCTTATTTTGAAAAAAAAATTATGGAATCTGCGTAAAACCACAAAAACAAATGTTTTTGTAAAAAAAATTGGGCCAAGAAAAAGTTTTGTTTGATTCCTACTGGGAAGTCGAAGTTTTTGAAAAATACATAGAAATAAAAAAGGAAGCCACGTCAGGAATGTTGAATAAATGGTGATAGTGCACTATCAGGTTTCTATAAGAAAAATAGTTCTCAATGGAATAGACTAGATTAGAATAGAATAGAATAGAATATGTGCGGCTGGTCACTTAAAGCGCCCAGAGTCACCTAAATCATACGATCTTTTGTAACATCCGCCTTAGTTTCGGTCAGTCACACAGCGCCCGCCCTGTGTTTCTCACTAGGCTAATAAGGCTGGTGACAGCCGCTTGTTGTAAGTCCTCTGGTTCCAGGAAAACCTGGCCCCAGATTTTATAGCGACGGAGTGCTAATAGGAGGCATTGACATAAAATGTGGATGACGCCCTCCTTATCGCCTCCGCACAGTCTGCAGTCTTCTTGTTCTTCAAGTTTCATCTTGAACAGATGAGCTCTGAGAGCTGTATGACCCGTGAGGAGCCCTACTGCTACCCTTAGATCCCCTCTGTGCAGCTCCAGAAGCTTTCTGGTCCTAACTCTTAGTTGCCGCCTCATACGCAGTTTCGTTTGTCGGCAGGTCGCAACTTTCTCCCAACACCTGACATGTTCTCGCTGGAAATGATCTTTAATAAGAGTTTTTCCCACTGTGAAGGGCATGCCAAACAGGCCGTGTGAGGGCACCCTTTCTGTACCCTCCTTGGCCAGCTTATCTACCTCTTTATTACCCAGAATCCCATGGTGATCTGGTACCCAGGTTAGGGCGAACTGGTTGTTTTTACCCAGTGTGTCCAATGCCTGCATGCATTCCCACACCACCTGTGACTCTGTAGTGGGTTTTTCCAGGGCGTGTATCGCCGCCTGGCTGTCACTGCAGATGAATATTTTCATCTTTTTT